>NW_006921594.1:27198518-27244094 GCF_000298275.1 Orycteropus afer afer
TGGCTAAGACACTTGCCTGCTAACCAGACGGCTGGCAGTTCAAACCCACCAGTCACTCCTCGGAAGGAAGGTTGGGCAATCCTACTTCCGTAGTGATACTTCCTCGGAAACCCAAGGAGGGGTCGCTATGAGTCGGGTTTGACTCGACGGCACATAACAACAACAACAACAAATATATATATATGTATGTATATTAGTGTTGGCTGCATATGATCCAGTCCTTAGATCTACATTGATCTGTTCTGAATGTAAATGATATTCAAAAACCTTGAAATATAGATAACACACTCTTTTAATAAGTGATTGCTAATGACATCATTAGGAGCTCTGGTAGCATAGTGCCTAAGGCACTTGACTGCTAACCAGAATGCTGGTGGTTCAAATCCATCAGCCACTCCTCGGAAGGAAGGTTGGGCAATCTACTTCCGTAGTTATACCGTCTCAGAAACCTAAGGAGGGGTCACTATGAGTTGGGGCCAACTGGACGGCACATAACAACAACAACAAGAACAATGACATCATTAAGGAAATAATTTAGTTTAGATTCATTTATTTTTCTGGCAATAAGAGAGCCAGATCTGCTAAAGCATGTATCTAACTAGTCTGCTAGTTGAGAAATGAATGCTAACATTTCCATTGTCACTATTCTTAGAAACAAAACTTGAAAAGTACTGTAGGGAAACTTTTTATAATTGAACCAAATAAGTGGTGGAGGGTAAAAGGACAATAATCTCATAATTATGCTATTTATAAAACAAATATTCAGGACAAGAAAGTCAAACAGTAAAATGGTGATCTGAAGCATTTTGAACCATGTTATAAGACTGCTGGTTTGGATTTTTGTCTCTCTCTCTCTTTTTTTCCCCTAATCTTTTACAAAAATTGCTCTTATGTAACCTTGTTTCTAATCATAACTTAGGTTCTCTATCCCTCTTTTGACAACAGTTCTGTCTATTTTGAGAGACTGCTTTACTGATAATATTTAGAGTTTAAAATTTTACTAGTTCATGGAAATAAACCTTGGTAAACTCTTGGAGGTCACTTAAAATCTATGTACTATGAAACTTTGCCTCAAATACAACAACAGAGTATTTCTTTACTTAATTTGGAATATAAATGGTGATATTGTGTATTAGGCATTGTAACTTGTGAAGACCAACCTTCCAACATGATGCAAGTATTAGAAGAAAGGAAAACCTAGAAGCCATTATAGACTTATTCTAATCATGTCTGGCTTAGATTGGTAGACCAAAGGAAGGATGTACTACCTCTGGGGTAGATAATGAGTAGCCCAGAAAAAATTGCCAAAGAATCTTGATGTTTCACAACTAGACTAGCCTGTTACCAAGAAAATACAAATTCCACTGTCTGATCTAAGACAAAAGCACCACCTCATTGCTTTGTCAAGATATATAAATTTATCAGCTTTACCGTTTCTTCTTAGAAATAAAACTGTGCTCAGTTGGACTAAATAGCCTATTAAATTGAGAGACATAACTCAATTAGGACGGCTTACATTAGATGTATAAATTAGCCAACAGAGCACTAGCCGTCACTTAAACAGCATTCTGGTCATGGGGATTGTTGCTAAGAGCATTTTACTCAGTTTTGCATAAAAATGCACTTCTATTCTTAGTGGAAGGAAAGAACTGACAAAACATATTTTATTTTATATGTAGATATATTGGTTGTCATTTTAGAAATGACCTTAGAGATAGCTATTAAGCCTCATTGCATTTCTTAATGTTCCTTTGGTTCTGTCATAAATTGAGATCATGACATTATGAGAGTATTTACAGAGTTAATACTTTCCAGCTCTCATCTGGGTCCACCTTTCTTCAGATTTCCTGCCCAGTGCCTAGAAGAGGCCCATTTGGAATTTGAGAAAACATCCACAGACTTCTTTGAAAAGCTATACTCCTCCTAAATTCATACTTTTTTTATTAACAGATGTAAATTTGAGGGGGAAATACCATATACTATAAGCCATTTGGGAGTATTCCACCTCTTAAGAATGGCTTACAGTTGCCATTTGAATGGCATGGATGCTTAGAGTATAAACTCAAAACTCATCTGCACTCTAGCTCTGAATCGTTCTTCTGATGAACTCGGCATGTATTTTATGATAAATACACACATGTGGATGAAGTATGTGACCTCACTGGCAGCTATCTACTGTGTCAAGTGTTATTGGCAGATAACCAAAAACTGATTGACAACATCTTACAGAACTGAAGTTAATTAATATGTCTACTAATTCCCAAATGGGAGCTCTGGTAGTGCAGTGCCTAAGGCACTTGACTGCTAACCAGAAGAATGGTGGCTCAAATCCACCAGCCACTCCTCGGAAGGAAGATAGGACAATCTACTTCCATAGTGATACTGCCTCGGAAACCCAAGGAGGGGTTGCTATGAGTCGGATCTGATTCAGTGGCACATAACAACAACAACAATTCCCAAATGTACCACAGGAAAAAAAAATCTATTTAATACAGCCATCAATGACATATTGTGTGTGGTCAGAAGAAAGTCACTATACAACAAGAGTAGATTTTGGAATATAATTTTCAAAAGTGGAGATATTCCTATTAGATTGCTAGGAGTGTGAAAGGAAGTTCATTTTCAGAATTAAAAGACAGTGATAGGGAGTTATTCAGGAAGCCATTCTATCATTACTTAACAGGATCTCTGAATTTCCTACAACATCTGAAGCTGTTCTTGAATGATAAAAGGAACACTGATTTGCTTCAAAAGTGATGTCTTTATTTATATGGCAATCTGTCATCTGACATGTTAAGTCCATAATGTCATTTTCTAAGAATGGGGTTTCAAATCTCTTGAGAACTTAATGTAAGACAATGAGTTATTTTAAAGTAAGAACACTGCAAATGAAAATTTTGAATGACAAATGTTCATAAAAGCCATGATAAGAATAAAAAACAGTCTTTTTATTTTCTACAATAAAATTGTTTTTTTATTTCTAAAAGCTGAAAAGTATTTTAAAAAGAAAACTCATCTCTAATTATTTCATATAGTACTATACATGCTATTTCTAAATTAGAATCTGGGAGAAAAATGTGTCCTTGCTGCATCTGAAAAGACATCTATGTAAATAAAAAAGGATAAACTCAAACTTAATGAGAGCCTGTGAACTCTGATCAAACAACCCTGGCCTTCATCCTGATTACTACTATATTTCTTTTTCTTCTAATCCTTCTGTTATCATCATTCTTTACCTAACTGGATGGAACATGCATTTTCTCCTTTTCTCAATTTCAGAAAAAAAGCATAACTTTAAGTTCAAGGGTAGTATTTTAAGTACCACTATAGATCAACTTAAAGCATTCTCTCTTAAGGCAGCTTAAGCACTAAAAATTAAATTTGATACAGTCTAGACAGCCTATCTTGATAATTTATTTTCCAGAATTTCTTAGATAGACTGTCTAGACTGCACTAAATTCCCCAAGTAACTGCACAATCACTGTCCTTCTGACCTCCTAAATAGTGTGGAACAATATTTCCCAATCTATGGTTACCATGCAAATCGACATCACTGAGCTGCTGAAGGAGGGCCTTTCTCAAAAAGCAATATGTTTCAGGAAAACACTTGTTCCCCAATCTCCCATTTCAAAGCAGCTCAAGCAAGAATATTTATACATTTATTATTTGGATCAATAAGTTCTGGGTAAATGGCCTGGTTCTAACTTCTTTGAATCCCTACTTACTCACACCTAATGCATAGACAAGTTAATTGATAATGGGAGAAGGAAATGTGTTATTAAATATATTAAATAACAACTCCTGAATGCAAGGAAAAAAAAAAAAACGTGGCATTTTTGGAAACATGATAAAAATTCAGGAGCAATTATCATTTAAATTTAAAAGTCTATCAAGATAATCTAAACTTCAAATTAAAAATGGAGAAATTAAGATAAATGAAGAATCACCAATAAGAGCCCAGAATCTATAATTTATTCCCTTTGAAGAACTGAGTAACATTTAAGTAGAAAATGAAACTTAATTACAACCAACAAAGAAAACAATGACTTTTAGCCTGAGATGCAGGTTTACATTTCTAAAAAAATAATTGTCTTTTCCTCTCCCCAGAACTTACTATCTATCAGGCAATATTTAGCTTTCACAAATATCATTTGAGGTATAAATTATTTTCCTTACCATGTTCTAGATTTGAAACAGAAACACAGAGGAATTAAATAACTTGCTCTAGACCAAAGGTGGTGGTGGTGTTGTTATTTGCTGTGGAGTCAGACCTGACTCATAGCGACCCGTCCTTGTGTTTACGAGGTGGTATCACTACTGAAGTAGATTGCCCAACCTTCCTTCTGAGGAGTGGCTGGTGGGTTTGAACTGTCAACCTTCTGGTTAGCAGTCAAGTGCTTTAGGCACTATGCCACCAGAGCTCTTAGACCAAAGGTAGGACACCCGAATTAGAGGCCAGAGGATATGCTTTTAATGATAATGGGATTAGAACTCATTGAGTTTCTATGAAAACACAGTCAGTGAGTCACATCCTGTTAAGATGGTTGTTGTTGTTGTTGTTGTTATGTGCCGTCGAGTCGGCCCTGACTCATAGCGACCCCTCCTTGGGTTTCCAAGGCAGTATCACTACGGAAGTAGGATTGCCCAACCTTCCTTCCGAGGAGTGACTGGTGGGTTTGAACCGCCAGCCTTCTGGTTAGCAGTCAAGTGCTTTAGCCACTATGCTACCAGAGCTCCTGTTAAGATGGTTAGAAGGTACCAAACTAAACCAAACTCACTGCTGTTGAGTCAGATTGACTCATAGTGACCCCTCTTTGGGTTTCTGGGGTGGTATCACTAGGGAAGTAGTTTGTCCAGTCTTCCTTCTGAGGAGTGGCTGATGGGTTTGAACTGCCAGCCTTCTGGTTAGCAGTCATATGCCTTAGGCACTATACCACCAGAGTCCCCAGTTAGAAAGCAGATGGACGTAATAAGTCAACCTCAAGTTTAAAATATATGACCACTGATGATCAAAGAGGTTTTGTTTAGCTTCATTTTACATATTATGAAACAGATTCTCAGAAATGGTAAGTAATTTTTGTAATGCTCCATAACTCTCAACATTCTTTTCATAAGTGGATGGTGAATGCTGTTAGTGTAACACAGCTAGTAGATTGCAGAGCAAAAGCCAGATGACACCAAAGTCTATGTCTTTTCCACTAATGAGTGCTAGAAACTTATCTCCTGAGTCCATTGCCCTGTACAGTATAACAACACTGGCATATATAAAAGGGTGATATGATGGAAAAGGAGTTCTCTAGAGCTATCTCTAGAATACAGAAAAATGGGACAATCATTCTGGGCCCACTTTAGAAGATTTTCCTCATTACTATCAACATAGGTGAGAAGGAAGTAAAGAGGGAAAGATTTATCCAGAAGGTGGTTAAAAACATTTAAGTGTACAAAGTCTCTAGGACCATGCACATGAATGTCATCAACATCAGCCAAAGAATTTAAGTAGAACTGCCTTTCCTTAAGGTTGTTCCATACTTAAGACTCTTGGGAATGTTGGTAAGTACAACATATGTGCTTGCAAGGGACAGAAAAAGAAGGGTGCAGAGGGGGAGGTCATGGCCTGGTGAAGCGCATGGCCTAAACTGGTGAAACCTTGGGAAAGTGTCCTAATCTTTTCAGGCTCATCAAAAAAGAAAAAAAAAAAAATTATTTATTCTAGATATCACATAGTCTCTCAGGATTCTCTAAGTTACCTTATTATGCAATGGAGGTACAATTTTGATCTCCAAGCCTTTGGACCCAAACTATTTTGGTCTCCAACCCTTTGGACCAAAACCACACATTTATAACACTTTAGAACACATTAAGAAAACTTTAGAATAAGAAAGTTTAGACTTTAAATTATATAGACATGGCTAACATGTAAATTATAACTTATCTTTAGGATTCCAGAAATCTTCTGGGAACAAAGCCTTTATTTATCAAGGATTTATGAGTTCCAATTTGGAAGAAATTTATGGCACAAATGATTTTCTTAGCACATGAGTACTTTTTCTTTTTTCAGAATTTTGTGCCAAAATAAAAAATATGAAAGTGTTTATAATTGAAGACTATTGATAAACACAATTTACTAATTTTAATATTAGCATTATCTCCACTGAATTTTTCCTTAATATATATATATTTTAACCCTGGATTAGCTTTAATATTCTCACTAAAATATCTTTTTAAAGGAATGCAAGAATTAATATTCTTTTTTTTTATGTACAACACAAAACAATAACAAAAAAAAAAAAAAGAATCCCAACAACATAAAAGCCAAGCTTGGCTCACTCAGCAAGAACACAAATGTGAATAATTTAGGTCAAACATGAGATCAGACCATTGTGTACATGGACAGCATTATTTCTTAATCCCCAGGCAGAAGAAATGAACTGGGTGGCAGACACTTCTGGCTGAGGATGGAAATAGTGAGGAAAGCTGGCAGTATACAAATGAAGGAGAAAACAGTGCACATTCAGCCTGCTGACATCTGCTGCACAAGAAAACGGATGGGACCCTGTGATCCAGGGTGAAAACAAATGCTTTCCTCCATCCTTCCCCCTGTTCCACAGTTATTGTTAAGTGAGGTCTCATTCTTTTCACATTCACAGATTAAAATTAATAACAGCATTTGAATTTGAAGTAGGTTCTACTGAACAGTGAACCAGAAGTTAAACAAACTGAAGAAACATATAATAAAGTATTTGAATAGCAAGGGGTTGTGACAAACACTATTTTTTAAAAGCCAATTTTACCTCAGGATGATGTCCAATTTCAATGTAGGTGCAAATTGGATGAAAAGCCCCCGTTCCACAGGCATACAAGTGAGTCTGATTATAAGCCTTAAGCACTTTGATGAAATTAGCACATTCTTTCTGTAAGGAAAAAAAAAAAGAAAGAAAAGAAAACAAGTGATTTCTAGTGGTCAGCATGACTGAGGAAACCTCTAGGGTGCTAAGCATGCTCAGATTTTTTTGTGTGTGTCCCTCTCACTACATTTTTAGGATTTGTTTTTTATTCTTTAGTTTGCTCACATTATTATGTGAGTTAAATATATAAAGTTCTTATTCTTTTGGGGTCAAATGTAATGTGCCCTTTCACAGCTCTCTCATTAAACAATTTCTAATTTGCTTGTAGAAAAGAAGGAATTCATAGATAACCAAAAATCACTGGTGACTTTTCTAGAAATGAGGAAAAGCAAGTTATTTGGTTAATTGATTAATTACATAAGGAAGGCAATGGTGAAAAGTTTCCTGGAAAAATAAGCTTTGAGTTTACTTTCTGAAAAAGAACAGGAAAAGATGACACAACCTTGATTATATATGATATTTAAACATCATTAGTAACCCATGGGAGCTCTGGTGGCATAGTGCCAGTAACCCTGAATGATGAGCAACTAACTTTGAACTTCAGTAGAGCTGCATGCTAATGAGCTCTAAAGACCCTAACACCTCCTGCAAAAAATGTCACTTCAGCCTCAAATACAAGCTGGGTATATTTAAAATAAGACAGGGAAGACAGTTGAGTTGGGAATATCTGTCGTCTGAAGGATATTTTATAGAGTGATATGATAAGTAGATATTATCAAGAGTTTCATGGACATCCTGAACCCATACTTGGACACTCCCAATACCCAATGAGCATGAACTTGAGATAAAGAATTTCCTACAAGAAAATTCTAATCATGACTTAATATTTACAGAAATTAAGACACTCTTGGCATTCATTTCTTAAATGAATAAGAAATAGAAAATAAGAAATAGTGAATTGAAAATATGTTCAAATATGCAAATGAACACATATATGCTAAATAAAAACTTCAGTGAAAATTATTTTGATACTGATAATAGATTTTCCTAACTAGTTTAAAGTTTTTTGCCTACAAATATTTGAAATTAAGAAACAAATGTATGAGTATAAACGCAAAGGTCAAAAGCAGACTATAGTTAGTGCAAGCAAGGCTGGCAAACACTATAAAAGACTAGGTTGATCCTGGCACTTCTAAGTGTGTTGCACTCACAGTCAGTCAGTTTTTATAACACGTGACTTTTCAAGTGAAAGGTCAGAGTGCGTACAGGCCTATCAAGTCAGTTGGAGTTTATAATAGCAGATACATTTCAACTTCACCTTTATGTTCAGTATTTGCTGCTTTTTTTGGGGAGGTCTTAATTCTGTTTTCCCCATAAAATAAGGAGCAAGCAGCCACATTTGAACAGAATAATTGACATTTAAATTCAAATAGTTATTGTGCATCACCACTGGTTTTTGTAGGATGAAATCTGATGATATGTTTTCCTAACTGTGAACTAAACCATCCTGAAGTAATAAACAAAAGTTCTAAGTTATGAATCCTTATGGTAGCTTAACATATATTGAGTTGTTTTGATGGTAACTAAAATAAATGTATACTTTCTTCCACTGTTTTGCTACTTAGATACTAAATCTTTCTTTTGTACAGTAAGGTATTATTACATATGCAATTAAACTCCATAATCAACTGATTTTGCAAGTTGCTATAAAGAAAATGTCTGCTCTTAAAGAGTATATGCATTCTCATCTATGCTTCACTTTGAACAGAGTAAGTCTTGGGCAAAACTTCCATAACTCTTAGCAACAAACTCCTCATTCTGTAAGAAGCCTCCCTCTTCCCCAAGAGGAAAGGGCATGAACACCGGGCAGAGGAAAGAGGTTGTGGAGAGGGAAACATCTGATAAACTCATTTACAAACGAGCCATTCATGAGTATTACCCAAAGGATTAATCTGTACTCTTAAAATAATTCAATCATTTGCAAGGAAGCCATTTCCAGGAACATGTTTTATAGCATCTCTTGCTTTGAAACATGTAGGTGGCCACATCCTCTGCTTTTATATAAAGACAGCCATCCCTGATTGTGGACTCAATATTATAGTACTCAAGATTGTAAATAACCAGTTTCAGCACCATATGCTGAGACCAAGAAATTGGCTGTGTATATATTGGTAAGCAAACGAACATTCTAATAATTAACAGTGGCAGACCCAGATGGATGCCTTGTTCATTTTAGAAAAGAATAGGCTTTTCGTTTGCATGCCTTGCATTTGAAGTTATCCATGCAATTTTGTACATAAACCCAGATTCTCGAGTTCTATCAGGAACCCCAGTATATTCTAAAAATGTATCTACAGACCTCAGTTCTCCACAATAGGAAAAAAAAAAAAAAGAAAGTATTTTGGGAATAAAAATAGTTAGGAACACATATGAAGGCTCACATTACTTCAGTAACTGTAATGAAACCTGATATAGAATTTGTGAGGTCTTTCTCTCTTATAGGTGCTCTGGTGGTGTAGTGCCTAAGGCATTTGACTGCTAACCAGAAGGTTAGTGGTTCAAACCCACCAATCAGTCCACAGAAGGAAGATGGGGCAATCTACTTCTGCAAAGACTTACAGAAATCCAGTGGGAAACCACTGCCTTGGAAACCCAGTGGGAGTCGCTGTGAGTCAGAATCTACTTGATGGCAGTGAGTTTGGTTTGATTTTGGTTTTCTCTGTTATAGATCAGATAACTCATAATTTTTCAGTGACTAAGTTTGACCTTCCATGGAAACTAGCAGATTATAATTAATAATTGAAAAAATCTCCAGCTTTCTGAAAACAATGGCATTGGGCCACATTGACTATCATAATTTTAATTTGTTCTCTATTAAGTGTTATAGAAGAATCACTATAATATGACAACTATGCTTCTAAAGACTGCTGGCAAAATATCAACCACAGAACTATAGTCATAAAATTTGGCAAAGTGCTCTACTGAGAGTGCTGATAACTGAGTCTACCTGATCTACAATGCAACTGGATCCACCTATTGGCCTAGGGCCTGGAATGATCCAGTTAATGTCCCCACTGAACTCTCCTACTTGGCAGCAGGTTGTATCATTGCCATGCCCTGGGGGTAAACTCAATATGATTTTGAAAGTGAAGCCTGATGCAAATAGAATTTGGGCTTAGAAATTAATTGGGCTCAGAGTGTGTTAAGGCACTTGAATTGAAACAAAGGCATTGAAGGAAATACTTTCAAAACGGGTTAAAAATAGCAGAGAGGAGACTCATCCAAAACAATGGAGGAGGAAACAATGAATTAAAAGCACTGGACAGAGAAGAACCAAACACTTGAAAGAGAAATTGTGAGTAAGGATTTGTTCTTCAAACAGACCTACATAAAAGAATATCAATCCTGTCATTCATTTGCCTTCGTTCTCCAGCTTGTTACTGCCAAGGTTTTTGAGTGCTCCAAAACAGGATATTCATTTTATTGGGAAGCAGTTTAGGCATCCTTCTGAAAAAGAAGGAAGCGTGGCAGAAAAAGGAAACACACTTCACACATTTCTGCTCCAGGGAGACAGAAGAAGAGTGTTTCTGACCTTTTCTTGAACCATGACGATTCTTAAGACTCAGAATGTAATGTACTTTTTGGCATTCTACTATTGCACTGCTTTGCTCGGCACTGGCGGATTTACAACATAATAAAGAGAGTGTAAGCAGCTAAAAATGAATTCATTTTTCAAACCTTGATCCATTCTGGAATTTAAGTTGGTGCACTCAAACAGGTTTAGCAACAAGTTGGTTTCCCAAGAGTCAAGGGATGATGCTGACCTATTATTTTACTACAATATACTCCAGATCAAGAGCATTATACATTGTTAACTTAGTTTAGAATTAAAAGTAAAGCAGTTTTGAGCCAATAAAAGCCAAGGCCACACCTGAGGATCAATGATTCATCTTCCTTAGTGACAAACCATTTAAACTTATTTTAAAAAAGATTTCTAGTGTTTTAAAATGAAATGTACAAAGGAATTACACATAGAGAGATTAGCCTGGAAAAATAAATTAGAAAAAAATGTCTATGCCCAGAAAAAACTACAGGGGTCAAATCCACAGTGATTCAAAAACAAACATTATGGATATGCAGCACTGATTAGACTATGTTAGGTAGACTTTTCCCGGACAGTTACAAAAATAAAGTTCATCCATCTGTCAAAACAACTGCTCCATGCATGAAAATTAAAACAGAACTGAGGTGTTTTTAACTAACTTCCGATAATTATATTTTCTACAGAAGAATATAAGTTACCTCCAATTCCCATTATCTCTTTTTGTCCTTTTAAATCATGGATGGAGCAGTAAATTTTTACTCTAAATAAGAGAGAGGAATAAAAAAGAGAGAAATCTATGAACAAGGACAATCTGTATTCCAATATAGTCAGCTCAGCATTAAATTAAACAGCTTGCTCTGGTTCAAATGTAAATAAGCCCAAAATGAAAAGATATAGTACAACATTGCCTCAGGTCAATGAGCATGTAGGAGAGCAGGGCCTGAAACTGATTCGTTCCAGTTCAATCCCCTGCTGAGAATTCGCATTTCCACCCCAGATATACTGAATCAGAATCTATATTTTAACAACATTTGATACTATACATAATAATCACCTGTAGATAAGAATCACCTCTGGATCTTGTTAAAATGTAGATTCTGATTCAGTATATCTGGGGTGGAAATGCAAATTCTTAGCAGCAGGTTGAACTTGGATTGAACTGGCTCAAAGCCCTGGGAGAGACAAAGGAGACAGAGAGGAGAGAGAGAGTGATGGAGGAGAGAGAGAGGGGGAGAAAGAGAGAGAGAGAGAGAAAGAGAGAGAATTTCTGTCCCATCGGTATCTTATGTAGAAATATTTTAAGTAAAATCTAACAGATGGGGAAACTAAAGAATTTTCCTATCATGATGGGTGGATACACTTCTGTGTGGAAATCCATTAATAAGCTTAATTCCTGAAGTTAATCTGTTGACTTTCTTTTTCTCTGGTCAATTTTTTTTGGCAAGCTAGCTGAATATTAGAATCTTCGTGCCAAAGCAGTAATCCTTGAGATTGTTCCTGTCACTCACTTTATCCTTCCTTCTATTTAAGCTGTTCCATACTTATCTGGCAATAATGTTTCTTCATTTTTTTTTTTTCTTTTACCATTGTTCTATTGCAGCTGTGATCAGATCATTTATACTCATGTCTTCCTAATACTTCAGCATTCACTAAAGGATGTTACAAATCTCTTCTTCAAAGAGGCATATCTATTAAAACTACAATTTAACCATGTTCTAATTATAATAGTAGCTGTTCAATGATGCATTTATGGCTTGGAATTATTGAACACCCACCTTACAAAAAAGTGAATAGGCTGTTATGTCCATTTTGGGAGGGGAGTCATTTTTTTCTTTACTATTTAAAGAATAATTACAAAATAAAACCAACTGACTTTTCCACCATGATGTTTTCAATTTTTTGAATTTAACATTACTTTTAAAAATTCTGTTTGAACTAGGACCAAAACAATAGCAATTATTTCACAGTTAGTTGTTTAAGTTGTAAGCCTATTAATATTTATTGAAAAATATCATGTGTGAAAATATGGTAAATGAGAAATAGATTTAAAATTGTCTTAACTATGTGGTAGAATAAATGAAGATTGTGTTTACAGGGCTACCAAATCGTTTTATGTAAATGCTCTCACGTAAGTTCTGAATTGGACTAGTTTTCTCCCTCTCAGGTGACTATTTTGAAGTTTTATAAATACTGTTTAAGGTTCTGTAATTTTTTTTTTTTCTTTCAAATTACTTGAAACCTTCAAACTTGATCAAGAATGAATATACACAAGGCACTCCACACTTACTGGTTCCATTGTCATCGAGTCACTTCTGACTCATAGTGACAGAACAGAGCTGCCCCCACAGGGTTTCCAAAGCTTTGTTCTCTACAGGAGCATACTGTCTCATGTTTTCCCAAGTAGCAGGCTGCTAGGGTCTAACTGCTAACCTTTGGGTTAGCAGCCAAGTGCTTCAACAATGACACCCCAAGCTTCGTGGCTTTCTCTATTGACTATAATATTAGTTAGAGCTGCCCAATGAAATTCTCTTCTGTTATTTAAAGGACCTCTGAGTACTTTCAAGATGAAAGTCCATATGGACTAAGAAGGTGATAACATCTATTTTTAGGCTTATGTTTTCTTTTATGTTGTACATATGAGGAAAAAAAAAAAAAAACACTGCCATGGAGTCAATTCTGACTAAAGGATATGGTAGGACTCACCCATAGAGTTTCAAGGCTTTAAATCTTTATGGAAAAAGATTGCCACATCTTTCTCCCTCAGAGTGGCTAATGGGTTCGAATTGCTGACCTTTTAGTTAGCATTTGAACACTTTAACCACTACACCACCAGGACTCCTTAACATTGTACTATTGTTGTTGTTGTTGTTATGTGCTGTCGAGTCAGCCCCGACTCATAGCGACCCCTCCTTAGGTTTCCGAGATTTAGTTAATTGTTTATTACATTTGTGCCATTGATTGGCTTTATTAGGAATTGTACTGAGTCAACTTAGGTAAGTTGGAACTATATTTCCCAGAATTTCCTTTTCCATGTGGTTCTAGGTTAAGATTAGCAAAAAGAAAAAAAAAATTTCATGAGATTTGACAGGCAGAAGGTAAGCTGCAACAATCAAACTCATAAAATGGTTGTGATCTGCTGGTAACTTTATGGGTGTGGGCCAGAACCTATCCTCCAGCCCCCACCAGATGTTTTACTTTAGCTCCTCCAACACCTGGACTTGATATATGTATGGTGCTAGTTATTTCTACAAGTCATCCAAATCATCAAGTTTGGAGATGGTGAAAGACAGACTTGGGCTGGGATTTGTCCTTGTTCTTCCCACTTTTGTCTAGTGTTTTGTCTCTACTGACAACTTTGGTGACCAACTGTAACTTCAGGGGCACTAGGAGCTCTGGTAGCATAGTGGCTAAGGCACTTGACTGCTAACCAGAAGGCTGGCAGTTCAAACCCACCAGCCACTCCTCGGAAGGAAGATGGGGCAATCTACTTCCATAGTGATACTGCCTCGGAAACCCAAGGAGGGGTTGCTATGAGGCAGGTCTGACTCGACGGCACATAACAACAACAACAACACTAGACTCAAGCAGTAGCTTTCCATAGATTTCTTCTACATATCCCACAATTATATAAAGTCTAATCCCTGTAATACATTTCTTTTTCCTATCACTAACATAGTTTCTGGTCTCTGATCAAAACTTAACTTATAAAAGGGTCTATCTTTCTATCATAAAGCAGCTCATTGTGATATATAATGTAAAATAAGATTTGTTTAACCCATATAAACAAACAAACAAAAGGTCATTATTTGATTATTTCCTTTTAAATAGGTATGGTTCCTCCTTTTTAAACACATATTGCATTTTAGAATCAATAAACTACATTGATTTCATTATCATTTCAAATACAATACTGAAAAATACCTTTTAGGATTTAATACATTTGGTATATATATGATATAGCTGATACTTAATATCTTATATAGTGTATAGTAACAAGGCTTGGCGGCAGAGTGGTTAAGTTCTTGACTGATGACTGAAAGGTCAATGGTTTGTTAAAATCTTGGCTGCTAGCACAAAGGTTAATAGTTTGAACTCACCAGTTGTTTCACAGAAGAAAGATGTGGTAGTCTTTCCATAAAGAAACCATAGGGTGCAGTTCTAGTCTGTTCTATAAGGTTGCTACAAGTTAGAATTAACTCGATGGCAATCGGTTTCATAGTATATTTTGTGTGTTTAGCACCTAATTCAAATGTACTGATGATAAGCTTAAAGAATATTGCATGCTGAACATATAAAAACCAAAAACAAAGCTTCAATTCTTAGTCTTGTGAAACAGAGTCAAGTTTTTTAGCTGCCATGAGTTTTGCATTACATTTTCCATATCATCGCTAAAATGCTCTAAATAGAAATATTTAAAAATTAAAATGATATAAAGAAAACATTGATAAAGTTTCATGATATTTTGTTTAAGGGTGATATTTTTTTTCTACACTTGTAAATCAATTAAAGAAAATATTCCTAAAGTAGAGCAGATTTCTTAAGACACAGCATATCTAAGAAAGTTATTCCCAGAACTTACGTTAAATCTGTTATAGCATTTGTGAAATGCTATCCGCAGAAATGAGTAGAAATCCATTGATTAAGACAGTCAAGCACATAATGAAGAAAAATCCAAAAGAAGACTATTAGAAGCTTCACGTCAATTAGACGTGGAACAGCTTGCTAACGGTGAAGTCAGAAGACACTGGCCAAATCTTTTTCCCAGAACTGTCCAAATCATTCTAATGAACCTTATAGAGGACAAATTTGCTTACGATAGTCTAAAAGTATGTACACTGATGCAAAGTGTACTGTACTCCAAAAATATGTACATGGATGCATACTGTGCTGCACTCTAAAAGTATGCATACTAATGCAGTGAGTTAATGTTGTACAATCACATCTCAATAATAATTTGTCAACCAGTGCCAAATATTTGACTTGCATTCCAGTCATTTAAGAATGCAATTGAAATGTCCAATATAAAGAAACACCACATACTATCTCCAAACCCTCCAAAATTTTTCATAAAATGTCTCTGTTATAAATGCTACTTTGCAAATATACTTAGTCTTCTAAACTTTACATTGTAGTTCTAAAATGAAAAGAATATCCAAATAAACTAGGTTAATATATTTGAGAATTGTCCCTGGCAAATCAGACATACATAGTTACCATCTTATTTTGTTTTATTAGTAAAATATGTCAATTTAAGAAAAGAATAAAATCTAGGGTCTCTAAAATAATTTCAATTGCAAAGCTTTCTTTGCCATGGAATTTCTTTCTAAGATGCATCTCTGGGTTTTCCAATTGCTTTACAAACGCCTTTGTGCAGGGATAGAAAACACAACATATTTCAAGTACAGATGTAAATTCTGGGTCTTTGATCTGCTATATTTACCTTTGATGCAAAAAAAAAAAAATGAGTACCTTATTAACTAAATACGACCTGCCTGAACTAGCTATGGTTTTCTGGGTGTGCAAACAGTTCAGCCTTCGGTTACTAGCTGAAAGTTTGGAAGTTAGAACACACCAGAGATGCCTTGGAAGACAGGGCTGACGCTCTGCTGTGACACACATAGGGTCACCATGAGTAGGAATCAATTTGACAGCAACTAACAAAAACAACAACAAACATGTTAACATACATGATCGCTTTGGAAAAATGCCAGGTTTATAGTAAGTTCTCAGTAAATGTTAGCTCTTACCATTATTTCTTCTAGATGAGAAATTAAAACTGCAATCACTCAGTTCAGTTGACCTGATATTTACTTCCATGTAGAAACCAACAGACACAATCAAACACTAAAATCTATGCCAGTTTCTGTGACACTTAATAAGACAAGGTTTTCACTGACCTTCATTAGAAATCAGTCATCCATACATCTATAGTGTTATCAAGTGTAATCATGGGAATAATATTTTTAAATGAATAACTTGATCATAGATTCTCATTTGTGAAATTACTTACAATTGTCTACAAAAAAAATAGAGTCAACATTGTCGAGAACGCTGTGATTTTACCCTAATTATGAGATAAAAAGCTAGCCTGACACAATTTCCTGAGCACTGGCTGAAGATACAGATCTCCTGGGTCAGGAACAAAGGATTATGTTACTCACAGAAACAGCAGTAGCAAGAGTATTGGCATTTCTTGTCCCAGTTCTCCAAACTCCAATTCCTACTAGTTACATGTGCACATTCAGTGAGTTTCATTATAGGCAAGGAACTTTGCATTTAGGGAACTTGAATATTTTATAATAGGTATGAGCACATCAGCCCTTAGCTCTAGAGGGGGATTTTATGTTTATCCTACTGAGCAGTACAAAAAGCTGCCCTTTGTTCCAGGAACAGTCACTATCTTTACTTCCTAAGGCTGTTCACAGACTATCCCTTTGCTTCAGAGGGAGACACTATGTATGTTCCAGCTTCTTTATGGTACGAGGTTCTTAAAGAATTGTGTGGCATGAAAGCAATCAGTATCTCTCTTCATAAAACTTATGGGAAATTATCTCCTAAAAATTATGTGTATGGATTCTGATATTTAATGAAATCTTATGCATTTTGTGGGTTCCAAATTAGGAGGAAATTCTAATTATCCACTTGACAAATTTTTATCATGCCTTAAATTGCCTAAAATAAAAAGTAATAGTTGGAGTCAACTTTGACCTGTGAAAAACTAAGTTAAATTCAATGATAAACTTGTGTATATTTTACTATACTTCAATTTAAGATGCACGTGCAACTTCAAATTGTCACTTGAAAATTAGTGTTGCTATATTCCTGCAATTTGAGACATGACAAATTTGATGAACATGTTATATCACAGAATTGTAAGTAAGTATGTAACAACTAAGTACAAAAATACATTTTAAAAATCTCTCAAGAATTACAAGTTGCCACAGTTCAGGTGCATGATGTTACTCTGAAATGTTTCCAAGAATAGGGATATTATGAGAATCTCCTTTTTTTTCCCCCTCAGATGGTTGAAATTTTTATTTCCAACTATGTTCAAAATATTTCTAACAGTCATACGGTTGCCATTTGGTTTTATTGAAACTTACTGCAAAGAGAGATGGCTGAGTAGGATAAACAAAGAAGATTCAGAGAGTTATTGATTTGAAACAGATTCTTTTACCAGCTTAGTGTGTATTCAGTTTTCATTTGCAAAACAGGGTCAAAGCAGTTAAGCCATCAATAAAAATGTTGTTGTGAATAACAAAGTGGATTTTAAGCATTAGAAAAAATATCAAAAAGTGAGAGTAAAAGGTGGATGATAGCAGTCAGAACTGAGGTGTCTGGATTTTATTGATCTCCTTATGCAGTATCTCTGTTCAATAATATGTACATATTATAAAAATTTTCAAACATCAACTCTCAAGTGAGAGCAATGGAATAAGTCATGGGTATTTAACTACCCTAATGATAAGAATGCCATAGTAATTTAAAGACCAGGGAAGAAAGTCATATTAGTATGATGACATGTTTTATAGCCTTTATATTCACTTCTAAAATAGAAAGAAAAGATTTAGATTAATGCTGTTGTCAGAAGTGTTATTACCAGCAGGAAAGAAAGGGGTTAGGGGAAGACAGCACAGAGACTACATGGATGTGTCCCAGGCTTCAGATTTCCTCTTTCCCACAAAGACCCTGCTTAACGCTCATACTCCAGCTGCTGATTTAACATATGTGTTTGATGTAAAACTGAGTGAAGAGGAATGATGGGTTGTGTCTTCCCAGCTATATGAGAAAATGGGGAGTCTCACTTTTCTGCAGGGTGCTACATTCAATGACACAAGAACTATGTAGGTTTAGCAGAGTGCCAAGTCCTGATTTCCCAGTTATTGTACTATGTCAACCATAAAAATGAAACTTCACTCTCAACCATACGTAAGAATTGCCCCCTCTCAAGTTTGTAGAATTAGCCAGTATTGTTACTGCTTTACTTCTCCTATTGTTTCCTTGCATCTAAATCATCATCTGAGAAGACAGCAGTTACTCAGAATGGTTTATTTAAAAGTGCTTTATTCCCAGAGGACTTTTTGAAGAAACAGTGACTAAAACCAGGAGTCAAGGGTAAACTCAGCCTTTAGAAAACTATCAAGAACACTCAAGGAGGTCGTTACTCTACTTTTTTATAAATGTTCAAATCAGTTCCTATTTTGGTTACAATTCTATCTTGGAGCTGATGGCTGCAAAAACCACTCAAGCCTCATTCTTGTGGTTTTTAGCATCACAAGAGCACTTTGAAAGGAATTACTGACTATAAGTCACAGATGACTATTATGTACTCAAGAGACAGTGAAGAATTTCTATCAAACTCTTCATGTATCATTTCACAGCTCAAGTGCTGAATGAAACAAAACAAAACAAAACAAAAAACTCTTTACCCACCCTTAATCTTTTTTCTAAGTGGTTATTTAAAGAAATATTGTTTTTTTAAAAAAATGCTATTTATTTTCTTTAGCTTCTGAAAAAAAAAAAAAAAAAAACCTCACTGCCATTGATTCGATGCCGACTCTTAGTGAACCCTATTGGGTTTCCAAGGTGATAAATCTTTACAGAATTAGATTGCCTCATAGTCCTTCCACAGAGTAGCTGGTAGGTTTGAACCACCAACCTTCTAGCTAGCAGTCAAAATGCCTTAGGTATTATACACCAGAGCTCCTTTCTTTAGCTTATTAAGTAAGAAATATTACAAATCTCAATAAGCCAATTTTTGGTTATCTCCTAAAATCATACCTTAAGAGAAAAATGGTAAAAAAAAAAAAAATGGACTCATAATTTATGATAAAAAATTTAGTCAATAAATTCCATGCATTCTATTTAGATACATACACTGAAATACATATTTATGCCACATGAATTGTAAAATGAATTTTAGTAAAATTCATTCTAAATGCATCATGTATTTTGAATAAAACATCAGTAAAAAATAATGTTATAGGATCAAAATGAAGTACCAGAAAAATAGTATGAAATATATTTTAATGTTTAAGTGAAACCCAAGAAAAAATACATTTTTCTTTGAACTAAAGTATCTGAAAACTATTGTGATTTTCTTTCATGAAATTCACTCTATGAAAATCATTACAGTTTTATTGACTTAATGCTAAATGTAGAGGGATAACGAGAGTGCAACATTTAATAATGTTACATTAATTAGTTGATATTTGAAAACATCTGTGTGGCTAATGCCTCCACACCATTAAACTTTCAAAAACTTACATCTCTTAATGTACACATAATTACCGATTGTATGAGGCATGACTTATAAGGTTTTGGATTTTTTTTACAAGACACAATGGAATGATCAGTTACCATTATTATACTTTATCAGGCTTGGTAAATGTCATGTCTTAGTTCCTTTTAACTTAGTTTCATAAAACTCATGTTGTTGTTATTGTTGTGTGCCTTCGAGTCAGCCCAACTCATAGCAACCCCTCCTTGGGTTTCCAAGGTGGTATCACGATGGAAGTAGATTGCCCAACCTTCCTTCCGAGGAGTGGCTGGTGGGTTTGAACTGCCAGCCTTCTGGTTAGCAGTCTAGTGCCTTAGGCACTATGCTACCAGAGCTCCTATAAAACTCATAAGCACCTTATATAAATCTGGAAAATACAATTAATAATAATCTTCTCAGAGAAGAAGTGTATAAGGCAGTGGATGGAGTTATCCATAGAGCATTACTGGGGTCCAGACTTTATTGCAGCTGCCAAACAAAGGACATTGGGCTAACACCAGAGTCCTCGTTTTTTTCTTTCTTCATTTTTTTTTTTTTTTTTTTTGAATTGGCAGCAGCTGGAGATCAATAATCATAGAGGAGAGACAGGAAAGGAGACAAAAAATACCATAAAGAGAGGACATGCATTCATGAGAATTTGGAAACCACAAACACAAAAGAAGCTATCTCCTTTCTTAGTTATGGAGTTGGCTGATTCCATCATTAAATCAAATATGCTCACCAGTTGACTTCAGAGATTGTAAAATCCAGATGCTTTGACAGATACAGTTGTTATTGTGGTGTGATCTGGAGTCAACTCCAACTCATGGCAACCTTATAGAACAAAGTATAACTGCCCCCTAGGGATTGCTCAGCTGTAATTTTCACAAGAGCAGATCACCAGGTCATTTCTCCTGAGGAGCCCCTAGTGATTTCAAATTTCTGACCTTTCAGTTACCAGCTGAGCACATAACCATGGCACCACCAGGGCTCATTAAGTATGGTCAGTACCTTCAATTTACAAACTGAATCACATTCAGGACAGTTCCATGCTTCAGTGTTCATCATCATTAAAGAGGACTAAGCTAATTTTCTTAGCAATGCTGTCACTTAGAAATTGTTCAAACAATTCTGTTACATATATAATATTATAATAATAATAAAAGTTGATATTATAGCCTATATAATAATTTGACTTGTGCTAATATGAGCTTTAAAAGAATTCTCTGAGCTGATTATTATTATACTCACACTCTTGATGAGCCCAGAGAAGGTAAGGGATCTTCCTGAGATGTTATCATTAACTCTGTTTATAGGCAGGTTCAAATCCATGTATTCTACATGACAGCAAGAACTTCTTCAGGCATACAGAAATTTTGATCTCAACTTCTAGCATAAGACTCAGGACATTGCAAACATCTTAAAGAAAATATTTGTAAAGAATTTACTGAATCTTTATATTTCCTCATCAGGAAAATGGACATAATGTTACCAACTTCATAAGATTGCATTTAACACTTACACTGTACTAAATAAACTGGTATGGCTTTTCTAGCCATAAGTCTTGTAAACTCTGGGGTGGAATTTGCTGTGAGCAACTGAGGAACTTATGATTGTTAAAGTTATCCAGCTGGGGTATTTCTGTTGAGAGTGGCACAAAGCAATGTTCTGGGAAGTTCATTCTGCCTCAGGTGTTTATAATTCTGATGTTGGGATTGGTTAGTTTGGCCACTCTGCCAGGCTGAAAAGGAGGCCTCCTAGAAGCAGAAGGAGTCTCTCTGACTTCTGGCTGAGAATGACGTGCTACTGAGAGAAACATACTTCTGAGAGACAACACGCTGCTGGGAGAGAGACACACACTGCTGGGAGAGAGACAGAGAGACACACATTGCTGGGAGAGAGACTGAGGGATACTGTGGGCTGAAAGATGGGGGGCTGAGAGAGAAGGAACATGTTCCTGAACTTGAATTGTAGCCTGTTGCTTCTCTAATAAACTCCATAATCTGTGAGTTCAGTGTGGCCACTGCAGTGAATTATTGAACCCAGCAGGGAGGTGGTGGGTTCTGCAGGAGGAGCGGTTGGTGTCAGGGTTGGTGAAAGGGCTGGAGGGAGGCAGCATGTCTGGCCTCACAGGAATAGGCCTTGGGCTATTGAAGGTGATTCTGTTTTCCTCTTGGGGGGTTAGAGGAAGTCAGCAGATGTGGCCTCCCTGCCCCTTTGGCAACACTAAAACCAAAAACCAAACACACTGCTGTGGAGTAAGACCCAACTCATAGCGACCCCTCCTTGGGTTTCCGGGGTGGGATCACCATGGAAGTAGATTGCCCAACCTTCCTTCCGAGGAGTGGCTGGTGGGTTTGAACAGCTGGCCTTCTTGTTAGCAGTCAAATGCCTTAGGCACTATGCCACCAGAGCTCCTTACATTTAACTCTGTTGTTGTTATGTGCCGTCAAGTCGGACACGACTTATAGCGACCCCTCCTTGGGTTTCTGAGGTGGGATCATCATGGAAGTAGATTGCCCAACCTTCCTTCTGAGGAGTGGCTGGTGGGTTTGAGCTCCACATTTAACACTACATTTACAAAATGTAAATTAGCACAGTGTGTGGCATGGGAAATGCCAATAATTATAATTGTCTCTATTGTCCTGTTGTTATTGGCTGTTGTCAAGTCGGCCCCTGACTCACGGAAACCCCATGGACAACAGGAACTGACCATTGAGACCCTTGGGATTTTATTGGCTGAAGACTTCAATAAGAAAGGAAGAAATTCTGTGTTCTTAAAAATAATGAATGTAAACAAATGAAGTAACCATCTCTATTCATGTTTCATTAATATTACATTAAAACTTGTCAGTGTAATTTGTTAATAGTAAATATGAGTTTTGGATATTAATAGCAAGTTTTTGCTCATTCTATTATATGTTTAGGAGCTCTGGTAGCAGAGTGGCTAAAGCACTTGACTGCTAACCAGAAGGCTGGCGGTTCAAACCCACCAGCCACTCCTCGGAAGGAAGGTTGGACAATCCTACTTCCGTAGTGATACTGCCTCAGAAACCCAAGGAGGGGTCGCTATGAGTCGGGGCCGACTCAACGGCACATAACAACAACAACAACAACATTGTATGTTTGCCTTACACTTGTGTTTTCTATCAAATAATTTTTAGAAAAACTATTAAACATTCTCATAATTATAAAATAAGTACTACACCTCTTAATGACTAAGAAACAAAAGTCCAGAAAAACTTAAGGGATTTACTAAAACACATTAACAAGTCAGTGAGGGGGAGGACAGCATAAAATTCTTAACCTCTCTTGATTACCTCTCCATTGTTCTTTCTATTTTTTTCCCCAAAGTTACAACATATGCATCAGTTTGAGGTAGTATAAAATTTGACAGTAAAAGACTTTTTTTTCCTGGTTCAGTTTCACTTAAAGAGTTAATTGTTTTTAGTGTACTATGAAGTTTAATTTTAACCTATAACTATTTACTATGTAATTTCTAAGAATGAATATTCCATTTTTGCTTATATGTAGATAAATCAAGTATGGTAGATACGTATGCTTTGTGGTACTTTATGTGCCTTCCTTCATCTGTGGCAAATGTTGCTACTAGACTGAGGTCTCTCTTCCTATGAATTGGATTCCACCTCTAAAGCCTCCTAAACACACATATCATTTTAGGCAGTTTCTATGAATCAATCAAATTGTCCATTGAAACTATCATCTATTTGCTTTTCCTGTCTAAATCAGCATAAATCATTTTAATAGATTTTCAATATATTTTTCTTTATAGGTGAAGAAAATACACTAAATATTATGGTTAATTCTCTTTTATCTAACCTTAAACATGAATTATTTGGGGATTAAAAATTGAAAATGAATTCCATTTATTTTAGATCTCAGGAATAAAATCCACCAATGGACCCAGAATCTGCCAACACTGACCCTTGTATTTCTGTTGAAGATCATGGTTTAGGACTAAAATGTTAAATGGCAATCTCAGGAATAAGTTGAAAGACTTTGACTGAAAATAACAACATCCTTCTAGCATAGTAGAGAAATTACTACATTGACATCAGTATTTAAGTGAAATCTTTATATCTGTCCATCTAATACACATATAAAATGTACATGTATGAATCAGAAGCAGAGAAGGAAATAAACTCACTGTACTAAGAGAAAAACTATTGTAAGGAAATAGTCAAAGGGAGATGTGTCTCAAATGCGTTCCACCGTACATAGACAGAGAATTGGATGAGTGAGTATAAGGAATTCAACAAATCTTATATCCACTAGAAAAATGCATTATACATGTACACTTATATAAAGAAAGAATCAGATACAAATGATTTTTCTTCCTTCAAATTTGCAGAAGCCACAAGAACCAATGGGGAGAAATATCACACATGCTCAAGTATGACCAAATAAAGTTTAAATACTTATACAATAATTAATTAATCAAATCTTAAAATACAAATAAAGAATGGAGATATATAAGTTGGTTATGTCTTTAGGTACATGGGATAAATTTCATCTAAATGTCAACACTGTAAAACCCAGAGAAGAAAACTTACTTATCTATGTTTTGAACATCACGAACTAAGATATCAAATAATATAAAACAATATTTAAAAAAATCCTGTGATATTTTAATTTACTCTTTTATATGATAACTACATTTCATGAATTGTAAGGGTAGGTAACTAACTATACCTCAAGCAAGTTGTCCACCTACTGATAAAGTTTACTTCAGGAAAAATGGCTTCTACCTTTTTACAAGAGCAAAAAGCTTTGTAGTGATTGCTTACAAAGATTGTTCATTTCTGACTCCACAGTGCTCAGGATGATGCCTAATATATGGTAATTTCTTGTATTTATTTAACAAATGAATTAATGGATGGTAAGACGAATGAATGGAAAGGAAGGAAGAAGGAGTAGAGGGAGGGAGAGAAGTGAGGATTGGAAGAAAGGCGGAAGGGGAAAGGAGGGGATATGAGGGGGAGCTGAGGGCATAGACAAAGTAAAAGAACCAGAAAAGAAAGGCCAGAAGGAGAGAAGGTCATTTTAATTGTGAAGACTTACAAGGAAAATGTTCACATCATTTAAGATAAATTATTATAAGAAAATCAACCTGTACAATAAGTTGACTCATAGAATATAAGTACATATACTGTAAGGTTTCATTTTGTTAATTACCTTTTGCATACACAAGATATCAAAAATGAATATACTTTTACTTTGCTAAGAATTATTGTTATACTTTCTTTTCAAAAATCCATCAATTTTTCCAAAATAGAAAATTATTTTGTTACTCAAGAGTAATGAAGTCCACAAATAAAACATGGTGCTTAATAGAACAATGAACAAAAATGGACCACAGAATAATTCGATTACTCAATTACTGAATAAATTGTTTATTCAATTACTGAACAAACTTACCAGGATATCTTTTCCAGCCCACTTGCATTCATCTCTTCTTGTGTAAGAAACAGGCCACATGATCTAAGGGCAGAGAAGAAATACTATTTTATGTAAATTTTCTAAAAGATCCAACATCACATAGTCTTTCAGACCAAGTTGTGATGCCTGAGATAAAAGCTCCAGAGAGTGTTAAGTGGCAGGGACCCTGCAATTTGAACTGTGCAGGGACATCCGTTAATTGGTGTGGACGTAAGTCATTCATTCTCCTTCTATTCAGCAAACTTTGCCATATAAAAATGATGAGCAAGACAAAAATAGACTAGGTACATACACCTAAGCAGGGTGTGGGGAAAATTATTGTGACTTGGGTTGAAAGAGGGAGGGCATTTTGAGGAGCAGTGAAAATCTTGTGAAGAGAGGTTGAAATCTGCAGATAATAAAGCTTATGTTCTTCTAAATTAGCTGGTCTTTCTCTTTCAGGAAATAGTGATTTTGAAATTCTCAGATATGGAACACCCTGGATCCATTTATCTGACCCAGTTATCAGCATGGCATGCTGAAATGAGCAATGGCAGTGACAGAAAATTCATAAAGCAATCATATTTTTGCACAAGGAAAACAGCTGAGAGAAGTATTACATACCTTGGGGAGATAAAAGGAGAAACAAATTGTAGCTTTTAAAAAATGACTCTTTCCTACTCCATTGGAAAAAGACTAATTGATAAATTATTGATTGTATTTTAATCCCTAATGTCTGATCTTCATCCTTCCAAACCCAAAAACCAACCAACCACTATCCAGTCAATGATGACTCATGATGATCCCGTGTGTTTCAGAGTAGAACTACATTCCGTAATACAGTTTTCAATAACTGTGATATTTTGGAAGTAGATTGCTAGAACTTTCTTCCATTCATCCTTCCAAAGGATCCTACATTGAGTGAATACAGTGGCAGGAAAATAAGTGGTAGAGGAGCCAAGGCATTACTGATAGCTTGGAGGATTGTGAATGCAGTCTCCTTAATAATACAAATATTCTTACCTAAATTTTAATACCAAATTTTCCAGATCCCCTGAGCAATTCTAATCACACCTATCTGTATTGGGGCAGAATGATTTATTATTTTTATAATTCATCTCTCTCTTCCAATAACGTTAGTTAATCCTCCCAAAAAATGTCATAAGTAAAAGACAAATCCAGAGATGGTGACAGTTAATCATTTATGTCTGCTGAAAAGCTTTTAGTCTCAAAGTAACTTATTAC
Source organism: Orycteropus afer afer (assembly GCF_000298275.1). Lineage (NCBI taxonomy): Eukaryota > Metazoa > Chordata > Mammalia > Tubulidentata > Orycteropodidae > Orycteropus > Orycteropus afer. The sequence continues at coordinate 27,224,911 of NW_006921594.1, forward strand.
TATTCATTTGGGAAGCTTTAGATAATTTAATATATATTGTCATGAACTTGGGAAAAGACAGTGATATCCAATCTATGGAATTAAAAGGCAAAATACAAGACATTTATAAACAAGAATTTGAGATGTAATGAAATAACGTTTAATCAGTATGATAAATACATTTCAGGGTCATGTCGTTATTATAAATAAAAACTCTAAAAATTCTCAGAAATATATTCATTTTTATCATTAGGCTTTCCATTTGGACTTTTTTTTTCATTTCTCTGTGCTTTTATTTTCATGTTTCTGTGTATTTATTAAAATTATTATTGGACTTGTTCTAAGCTGTATAGTTTATTAAAGAAATGAGCCAGAAACTATGAAGAATAAGGACTACAATGGTAGATGCTTAAATCTAAATGACCACATTTGCAAATCTTGACACTGAAAACTAATCTTGAGTGAACTTTTTATAATGGGGCATATTATAGTAAATATTTTAGGCATTGTGAGGCAGATGATCTCTGTCACAACTACTCAGCTGTGCCATTGTAGTATGAAAACAGAAGTACACAATACATAAATAAAGGTGCAAACTATGCTCCAATAAAACTTTGTTTAAAAACACAGGTAAATTCTTCCTGTGGGTCATAGCTCAATGACCCTTCCATTTGCTGACAATATAGAGACAAGTATATATTTATATGTTATACATACATATTATATGAAATAAATTATTATGGATTTCTGTAAACATTCATATATGTACTTTTATACAGAAAAATGATACAACAATGGAAGGATAAGCTGAAGTTAGGAGGGACTGAGTGGTAGTTAACAGGGGAGGAAGAACTTGGAAAATGAGAATGAGATGGTTGCACATGTTGAGGAATGTAATCAATGTCACTGTATTGTACATGTTGAAATAATTGAATGGGTGTCCTACATATATTCTCCACAGCCACAACACAAAATAATTTATTTAAAAAATAGTGTGGTTTCTTTCAAAATGATTTTTATGATTTATTGCATCTTAAGACATGAATGTTGATGTTGTTGTTGTTATGTGCCATCAAGTTGTCTTTGACTCATAGCGACCCCTCCTTGGGTTTCCCAGGGGTTATCACTAGCGAAGTAGATTGCCCAATCTTCCTTCCAAGGAGTGGCTGGTGGGTTTGAACTGCCAACCTTCTGGTTAGCAGTCAAGTGCCTTGGGCACTACTCCACCAGAGCGCCCAAGACATGAATATAATTACTATTTTTATTTTTATCTGAAAAGATAAAATATTGATTTAAAACCACTTTCTGTGAATTCTGGATAACTCAATGTTTCAAAAGAACTGTAGTGCATATATTAGAATAAAGATACCTTTTGAAAATCCTTGATATTAACCAAGTTGAATGAAAATATGTGATCCTTTGCTCCAACATACAGCCTACTCCGCTCCTCATCCAAAAGGAAAGTATGGTAACTGGAGCTGTTGGCCAAGCCATTGAAAGTGATCACATTGTTGGATTCCAACATTTCTGCAAGGTAACAAGCAAGACATTGGGTGTTAATGTGAGGTCCTACATGAGCACAGACTGTTGGCCACCAGTGGTTATATTTTATAGAACTAAGAAATACTCCAGAGCTCCTTAAGAAATACACAAGAACCATACATTTTACATTTCAATGAAATGGCAGTTATATTCAACAATTTGCTGAGTTCATACCCAAGATTACAGTCTCCTAAAGAAGAAAGAAATGAAAATATTGTGTCCATACAAACTAATCTGGTGGAATATGTAGTGATGTATTAGAATGCCAGTAAACTATATAAAATGTTCTTAATCACAAAGATTTACTATTTTGAAGTGATTTCATTTGGTCCAAGCTGTTACTTGGAAGGTTAAGCCCAGGGGCATGTAGAGAGAAGAGAGTGTAGGGGAAACACTCGTTTTAACCTCTTAGGTTGTTTGAGGGCTCATTTTACTGAGAAATTTTAGTATGTCTTTATTATGATTCAATCATTCATTCCACTATTTAAACTCTTTGAAGTAGTTTGGAGGCAACATATACACAGAAGTTGAGACTTTTATGAAACTATTAATTCAATTTAAATTAATTTTACTATCTGACATAATTTTTTTTAGTTTGTCTTTACTCCTCAATTTGTTTTTGTCATGAATAGGTGAATGCTGATCTTTCAGATTTATATTTTAAGTTAAAGGAATATTTTCAGGTTAAAACTGACATTAAATATATGATCACTGTTACATTAAAAGATAATTATCGATAATTGTGCTCCCAGCACTTTCTGTGCTCTGGACTCCAAGGCCCTGCTCCTGCAGCTGGCACTAATGTGGACTTGGGACCTGCTGGTTGGACTAGACACATAATTGGTGCCCCTGGGGCTCTGGCAACCAGTAGGGTTGGGAGTCAAGATGATCGATGAGGTTTCCTGCTTGTGCTCATACCCCCTGCAGATGCCGCCTCCACAACCATAGGTTCCTGCTCCCACCCTGCAGGCCAGGGAGGACCCCACAGGAAAGGAATAACACACTGCTGATCTTGGTCTGCTGGTCTTGGAGGACTTGTATTTTGAGCTCAAGAGCCTGGAGGTAAACATTGCTTGAGAAGAGGTCAGCATCTCAGGCCCCAGAGGAGGAGGAGGCAGCTCACTTCTACTGCAGCTCCCAGGCCCCAAATCTCCCCCAGTATACTTCTGCACTGCAGGATTTGGTCCCTCCAGGACAGTGGAATAGAGGGGAGCAGCAACAGCAACGTCCCCCACTCCTGCATCCTCTTAGGCTCCTCTAACCGCTCTTGGGCCCTTCTTGGAAGGGCTCTCTCTTAATCTGCTTCAGTTGCTTCTTTTGCATGAAGAGCTGCAATGGTGCCTTCTTATAGTGAGGATGTGACTGGCAAGATGCCTTCAGGTAAGCTGGCTGCTTCACCTGTGAGCCTGAGAGATATGAGTAGCTTTCTGGGGTGGGAGCTGAACACTGAAAGGAAACCCAGGTTACTTGACTAAATAGGTAGAAGATTACTTAGTATTGTCATAAATGCAAAATGTTATATTCAACATTAGACAGTCAATAAGTGAGGAGTATGCGTGTGTGTGTATATGTATATATGTATTTCTTTCCCTGGGATAAAAATAATGGGAAATTTTCCAAAACTATGAATTGAATCAGTGCTTTAAATATTCCCAGTGCAAATGTAATTCTTCTTGTGTCAAGTCGATTCCGACTCATAGCGACCCTATAAGACAGACTAGAATTGCTCCATAGGGTTTGCAAGGCTGTAAATCTTTCCAGAAGCAGACTACGTCACCTTTCTCCCACGGAGTGGCTGATGGATTAGAACTGCTGACATTTTAGTTAACAGCCAGCTGAGTGGTTAACTACTGTGTCATCAAGGTTCCTACATACTTAACAAGACTCTTTTTATCAGCATTCATAAAAAGTGTAATGTGCCTTCTAAAGAGAGGAATTTGTGATGTAGATCCTACCTCTGTTCCAGGCTTCACTCCCAGAAAACATGTATTTGTAATGGGACAAATTGTCTGACTTCATCTATCTCTCCAGCTATGTTCTCTATTTTATTATCAAAAATATGATTTCTATAGAGGGTAGATTGAAATTCCATAAGTTAGTATTCAAGGTCAGATAACCACCATTCAGCTGCAGACCTCAATATTCCTTCTCAATCCTCCTAACATGCAGGAAAACACTCTCTGTGCTCATTTACTTCTCAGGCTTTGCTGCATTTATTTCTGACACCAACAATTACATGACCTCTTGACAAGACAGTATTCATTCTTATAAGCTCGTTCAAATGTAACCTTCAAGATATTCTCATAGAACTAATTGCAGCATTTTCCTTGGATTTCCTCTTATAGCCTGCCCTTTTATTCAGTCAATTATTGTAATCATTCATATAAATGGCTTATCTACCAGAATTTAAATTCCCTGGTGTCAGGAAATATTTGATTAATAGTTCTATCTTCTACAAGTCTCATGGTTTCTTTTCAATAAACATTAAATCTAGTGTCTATCAATTTATCTGTCTATTGTTCATTTATCTTATAAAAATAAGTGTGAGAATTCTGATCTAGATTCTATCAACATTTTTTATGACATGGAAAAACCAATCACTAATTTCATATGGAACAGAAAGAGACCTCAGATAAGCAAAGGACTGCTGAAGACGAAAAACAAAGTAGGAGGTCTTATACTCCTGGATCTCAAAACCTATTATACAGCCACAGTAGTCAAAACAATGTGGTATTGGTACAATGATAGACAGATAGACCAATGGAACAGAATAATAATAATAATAATAATAATAAAACAGAAATAGACCCAACCATCTGTGAACAGTTGATCTTTGACAATGGGCCAAAACCCATTAAATGAGGGAGACATAGCCTCTTTAACAAATGGTGGTAGCAAAACTTTGGGTATTCACTTGCAGAAAAATGAAACAAGACCCCATATACAAAAGCAAACTCAAGTTAGATCAAAGACTTAAATGTAAAATCCAAAACTATAAAGTTCATCAAAGATAAAACAGGGGCAAATCTAGGGCATAAATAGACTATCAAGCATAACCCAAAATGTACAGGGAGTAGAGGAGCAGCTAGATGACTGGGACCTTTTAAAAATTAAATACTTAAGCACATTGAAAGACTTCTCCAAGAGGGTAAAAAGAGGACCTACAAATTGGAAAAAAAAATTTGGCTCCAGGAATTGACAGAATACCCATTGAGATGTTTCAGCAAAGGATGATACCATTCTGGAGGCACTCACTCAGTTGTGCCAAGGGATTTGGAAGACAGCTATCTGACCAACGGACTAGAAGAGATCCATATTTGTACCCATTCCAAAGAAAAGTGATCCAACAGAATGTGGAAATTATAGAACAATATCATTAATATCACATGGTAGTAAGTTTAATGAAAATAATTCAAAAACAGTCACAGCAGTGTACTGATAGAACTTCCAGAGATGCAGGCTGGATTCAGAAGAGGATGTGGAATGAGGGATATCATTGCTGATGTCAGATGGATCTTGGCTCAAAGCAAAGAATACCAGAAAGATGTGTTTTATTGACTATGCAGAAGCATTTGATTTTGTGGATCATAACAAATTATGGATAACATTGAGAAGAACTGGAATAGAACAGTTAATTGTACTCATGAGGAACCTGTATATAGACCAGGAACAGAACAAGGGGACAATGCATGGTTTAAAATCAAGAAAGGAGTACATCAGGGTTGTAGCCTTTCACCATACTTATTCAATCTGTATACTCAGCAAGTAATCAGAGAAGCAGGACTATATGAAGAAGAATGTGGCATCAGGATTGGAGGAAGACTCATTAACAACCTGAGATACACAGATAACACAACCTTCCTTGCTGAAATTGAGGATGACTTGAAGCACTTATTGATGAAGTCTACAGTCTGCAGTATGAATTACAACTAAATATAAAGAAAACAAAAATCCTCACAACTGGAACAATAAGGAGCATCGTGATAAATGGGGAAAAGATTGAAGTTGTCAAAGACTTCATATGATTTGGTTAAACAATCAACACCAATGGAAGCAGCAATCAAGACATCAGACAATGTTTTGCATTGAGCAAATCTGCTGCAAAAGACCTGTTTCAAGTGCTGAAGAGCAAAGATGTCTCCTTGAAGACTGAGGTGTACCTGACCCAAGCCATGGCATTTTTAATTGACTCATATGCAGGTGAGAGCTGGACAATGAATAAGGAAGACCGAAGAAGAGTTGATGCTTTTCAGTTGTGGTGTTGGCAAAGAATACTGAAAATATCATAGGTGCTAAAAGAACTAACAAATCTGTCCTGGTAGAAGTGCAGCCAGAATTCTTGGAAATGAGAATGGCCGACTTTGTCTCACCTACTTTGGTCATTTTATAAGAGGGGACCATTCTCTTGAGAATTATATCGTGATTGGTAAAGTGGAGAGTTAACAGAAATGGGGAAGGCCCTCAACAAGATGTGTTAACACAGTGGTTCCAGTGATGGGCTCAGGCATAGCAGGGGTCCTGATGCAGGACCGGGCATTGTTTTGTTCTGCTGTACACAGAGTCCCTATGAGTTGGAGACGACTTGATGGCACCTAACAACAACAGCAACAAGAGCTTTTATGAAAGTGAAATTGGATCATGATTATAAGAGCCTAGCATAGTTGTTTGCATAATCACTCAAAGATTAACTATTTCCATAAGTTTTTCAGTTGCCTTGGAGTGAGCTCAGAATCATGGCATTCCCAAGTGTGTCAGAGGAGAAGTGTGATCCACAGAATTTTCAGTTACTGATTAACTGGAGTTATATCTGCAGGGTTTTCTTCAGAAGTACCTTTGGGTGGACTTAAACCTTCCACTTTTCAGTTAGCAGTTAAGTGTATTACCATTGGCAATGCCTAGAGACCCATTTGTTTAAATAGATGTTGAATATCTGTATAGTGCACTTGGTCTTCTTGACCAAGAATAAGTAATTCGTGTCTAAATGAATCAGACTGAAAAAGAAAAAAAAAAAAAAAACCTTTTTCGTTTATCTTAATAATGTGTTAAGTTACTAATGAGTAATTTTGTATGACCAAGGGATACAGAAGAACAGCAATATGCTCTTTGATTTACATTAACAGTATATGGTATGATCATTTTAAGCTCAATGAAGTGTTCCTTTTTTCTTTGTCAATGTCTAAATCATGAATTATAAATAATAGAAAGATTGGCTTTCTGTATCATGAATTCTAAACAATGAAAATATTAATCCAATTGAAAAATATATTACAAATTTAATTTTGCAAATCAGTTTAAGGAAAGTTATTAGTCCCTATTTACAGACAAAAGGACCTCTGGTGGGGGAGTGCCTAAGGCATTTGACTGCTAACCAGAAGGCTGGTGGTTCTAAACCCACTAGCTGCTCCAAGGAAGGAATCTTCCATAAAGATTTACCACCTTGGAAACCCAATGGGGGTCACTATGAGTCAGAATGGACTCGATGGCAGTGGGTATGTACAGACACTGTGGTTAAGCATTGGGCTGTTAACTAAAAGGTCAGTGGTTCCAACTCACCAACCACTCCATGAGAATAAGATAAGGCATTCTGCTTCTATAAAGTTTTTCAGACTTGGGAATCCTGTAGGGGTGGTTCTATCCTGTCCTAGAAGGTTGCTTTGAGTCTGAATCTACTCCATGACAATGGGTTTAGGTTTTTGAATATATAGACAACTTAAACTCTTTGGTAGTTTATGTATGGAATAACTCTGGAAACAAATTGCCATTTTAAAATGTTACCGCTAGACTATTTTCTTAAAAAAACAAGATAGTATTTTCCTGCAGCAGCTGCTTTTCATTGCTTTCAAATGTAGTTAACTTTGCCTCATCATTCTTTTCACTCCAATTACTTTCCATGTATGTTCATTCCTTCCTAACAGGGACTTTTTACCTTGCTTTACAATGAAGAGAAGAGTATTTTGAGAACCTTATGGCAGTGAGAAGCAAACATTTTAAATTTTCAGTACTTTCCAAGGCTAAAATAATGGAATTAAAAGTCAAACATTGTTTCTGAAAATCTATCTGTGCATTTCCTCAGTATTCTATCTTCCTAAGTTAAGTTTAAATTATTATTTTTCCTGGATGTAGACACATTCAGCCGCAACCGATACTAAAGCATTTCAACTTTGAATAATCCCTTCAAATTTTATGTGTTTCTTTTCAGTTTCTGTTATTTAAAAAATTTCAATGACATAAACTAGTACTGGAAACTAAAGTAAATATTCAGTTATATGAGACATTTAATACTCCTTGTAGCTTCCCACATCTTGCCTATGTTCATATTCACTCAAACAATCAGCCAAATGCCATTGTAAAGAACAACCCAGATTTGTATAGAACAAAACAAACTATGGTGACTCAAGGTAGCTCAACACACTTAAAGACACTAACTCTTCTTGAGTGTAGTTCAGTGTTTTTTTGAAGGAAACATTATTTTAACTTCTATATGCTGTGTAAGCAATAAAGGGAAGTAAAAACAGAATTTTCATCAAAGGTGCCATTTCAGAAATAAGTACTATTTAACACATTATCTATTCTCAAATTTTAAAATTTGATTAAACAAATATTCTGTGTATTTTGGTCTCACAAAATTATTTAGCATATTTGTTAGCTTAATGACAAAATGGATAGTATCTGATCATAAAGCTAGACATAGTTAATACTTAGTAAGTGCTAACAATCGTCAACCTTATTATGATGATATGATAATAGACAATGTACACAGTAAGCATCAGCATATAGATGGTCTGTCTAGGAAAATCAATGACATAATTTTGAGCAGCTGTGTTGTCAATTATAAGTAGTTTGTTCTCTCTTGTGATAGAATTCCCAAAGATAGATTCTTGTGAAACTCAAAAGCCATATAAAGTACATTCAATACATTTATATTTAATCTAATAGCATGCAGGAAAAAAAGATAATAAATTATACTCAATCTGTTCAATAATCAGAATATGCTAACAAATAATTATGGGAGAAGACTCATGATATTTTCTAATGAATAGTTCTAATTTTCATTCCATTTATTTATTTAGAATGTTAAGATTTGCCTTTTTTCTCCTGAATTTCATCATCATCTCTAACACAGTTTTATTTAATAAAAAAGAAAAGGAGGAAAAAAGACATTGTTAGCAATCACTATCAGCCCATTATTTACGATGTAAAACATAGTTTATAGTGTAGTATTCTTCTCATATATTTATATTAATATACAAAAATAATAAAAAGATGGGAAAATTTACATCAAAACCATACGTAACCATTCTGTGTTACATAATAAAGTTATGTGGTCCCTGTGGCATTTAGATAATTTTAAAGATAAACACAGATTTATACCGATGATTACTTTACAATGACTGGGTCAGATTTTCAAAAAGCAATAAAAAGAATACCAATTCTAGTTTGCAAGACTGCCCAGAACCAGAACTTTTAATAGTAGAATGGAGAAATCATATATACTTGATCTTCAAATCCAAACAATAGCCACCCTGTTCTTTGTATTTCTGACTTCCATTACTTTTCCTTCTCTCTCTCTCTCTTTTTTTCCCTTCTAAGTTTTATAGCATTGAAGGGTAATAAGAACCTACCAGTTGCTGTACTCAAATGAATTGCTTTTATTCAATGATGGCTTTAGGTTTATATCCTTTTTCCATTACTTGAACTTGTCTTTTTCATAGAGAATCAAAAGTCCCATTTAAAGTAGTCAAAGACTGGCTCTATATGATGCCAAAATATTTTGGCTAAATGATGACCACATCCAGAGATTTGTAAACATTGGAAAGTTCAGCAATGTCAAAGAAAATTTAGATCCTGTAATTCAGTGTTTCCTATATCTTTATTAAATTTTACAAACCAGTAAAGTTTTCAAAAACAAAAGGGAAAGTGAAATAAAAGTTGGCAACTTTTTATTAGATTATAAAAATAAACCAACAAAAAGCAAGTACTATTTACTGTCATTGTTTCATACTATTTACTGTCATTATTTCATTTAAAAAAATAGAAACATTTTATTTTATTTACAAAAAGGGTGGAAAAGACAAAATAGCATAGGACAATCTTTAGAAATGAAGACGTTTACATTTGCTTACTTTCCTTATTTCATCAAGGACCAGATTTTAAAAGCATTATTACACTCTGTAGTCTGTCCTGAGACTGGTTATTGGCAAGTACTATTCTAAGAAAAACTGTGTGGTTGTTGAACTCTACTCCTGGCGTGTCTGGACAGTGCAACTGCCACTGCATAAATTAAGAGTCAGTATCAGTAGGTGGTTACAAGCTTTATTTGGAAATCTTGAATATACCATCTCAATTTACAAAGTTTGGAAAATATTATTTGAATGTGTTAGAAAAATGTATCTTCTAATTTCAATGGCAGTAAGCACCCAAAACGTGCATCAGGTTTATACTTCAGTTCCCAGACTGAAGGGAACTATTACCTTTAACTACTCTTTCCAGTTTGTGCCAAACAGAGCCCAAGCACCTTTGCCTAGGACATTTCTCCACACTGTTCATCACTTTTATCTAGGTGAATTTTCTTACAGGGATCTGTAGTGTCTATTACACTGTATTTATGACAAGTCTCTCTTATGATAATTGATTCCCTGATCAAAGCATGAGTTGTCATAGTTGTTGTTGTTGTTATTTGCCATCGGGTCGGACCTGACTCATAGTGACCCCTCCGTGGGTTTCTGAGGCAGTATCACTATGGAAGTAGATTGCCTCATCTTCCTTCCGAGGACTGGCTGGTAGGTTTGAACCGCCAGCCTTCTGGTTAGCAGGCAAGTGCCTTAGGCACTACGCTACCAGAGCTCCTTAGTTGAGCTTATGGTAAGTAAAGGTCAATTCCCAGGCAAAGCCTTTCTTCCATGCCTCTAGACCAAGTCCCCTGAAGCACGTTGCCAGGGAGAAGGAATAAACATTTTCCATCAATTATACTTCTAAAACAACATGAGCAAGACTGTCTGTATATTAATCTATTTTCTACTTTTTTTATGGGGAAAGTAATTTGTAATCTAATCTCATAATTCAGATTTATATTTAATGGAAGCATTCACCTATAATTCAACAAATAACGTATTCAGTACTTGTTGTTGTTGTTATGTGCTGTCAAGTTGGACCTGACTCATAGTGACCCCTCCTTGGGTTTCCAAGGCAGTATCACTACGGGAGTAGATTGCCCAACCTTCTGAGGAGTGGCTGGTGGGTTTGAACCACCAGGCTTCTTGTCAGCAGTCAGGTGCTTTAAACACTACACTACCAGAGCTCCTATTCAGTACTTAACTATATGTAAAGCATAGGCAATGGCTAAAAAGTTCATGGAGTACAAAGATAAATGAAACCTTTCTGCCTTACTCCATATTTCCTCTTAAGAAGGGTGTATATTGGGGAAGACAAGGGACTGATTGTTGAGAAATTTAGTTATCTCTCACCATCAAATAACTTGCCTTAGTTAACTGTCATTTAAATATTTATATTCATTTATACTTGCTGTTTTTTCACAACAATAATGTTGTGGTGAATCTTACCTACAACTATAGCTTTCATGACTAGTATTATTTTGACATTTTGAGTGCATGTCTCCCTAGGCATACTTTCCTCCAAGAGGTCAAAGGCTTGCTTGTTGCTGTTGTTGTTGTTATGTGCCGTCGAGTCAGCCCTGACTCATAGTGACCTCTCCTTGGGTTTCTGAGGCAGTATCACTACGGAAGTAGATTGCCCATCTTCCTTCCGAGGAGTGGCTGGTGGGTTTGAACCGTCAGCCTTCTGGTCAGCAGTCAAGTGCTTTAGGCACTATGCTACCAGAGTTCCCAAAGGCTTACTAGAATTCTCTAGTTAGATGTTACACAAACATCCCAGAGTTTGCATGACCTAAACAAAATTCATTCCCTTTTCTGCTTGGTCCATTACTGACACCATACCCTTCTGTATGCTTTGATTATGAGCATCACTCATCCAAAGAATCATACAAACTAGAGCATCTTCATCTTCTGCACATCAAATCCCTCACTTAAGCTTTATTTACAATACAATGATTTCATCTATATTTTCTGTTGCTTACGAACTCACCGCCATTGTCTTAGTTCAATTTTTCTTTTTTTAATCATTTCTTCCCTGGATTGTTTTAATTATCTTCTAATAGAACATCCTTTCTAGATTTACACCAATAAACCATGGTATACACTGAGTAATTTTTTTTTGCAAAACAGATATTACCTTCTTCTAGTGAACCATGACAGAATAAAGCATTTTTACTCCATTCCCATACCTGGAAGCTCATGGAAAACAAAACCGAAGAAAACAGGAAACATATTTCTATATTAAATAAGGAAAGGAGACATCACCAGTGGCATGTCAAAACACAAATTATTAAGAGACTATATCAAACATAGTGAAGTTTGGAATATTTTATGATAAGATTCTGAGATCTGGCACAAATTTCCATATATCCCAAGTATGATAGATTTAGTAACCAAAGGATTAGTAAATCATAGAAATTGCTTCCACAAATCCTTTCATTACAGAAATAAGCTCTAGGAGTCTATACCACTCGATCATTAGAAACTGTCCATAAATAGTAGAGGTACAAATATAGTATTGGCTCAACACAGGATCATCACCATCACCATCATTTTTGTCACAAATAACATTTATATGCCAGGAACTGTTCTAACTGCACACACACACACACACACACATAATATTTAATGTGTATACATTTTCCTTCTACTAAACATTACCATGGGAGCTCTGGTAGCATAGTGCCTAAGGCACTTGACTGCTAACCAGAAGGCTGGCAGTTCAAACCCACCAGCCACTCCTCAGAAGGAAGATGGGGCAATCTACTTCCATAGTGATACTGCCTCGGAAACCCAAGGAGGGGTCGCTATGAGTCGGGGCCGACTGACGGCACATAACAACAATAAAAACAAAACATTACCATAGGAGCTCTAGTAGTGTAGTGCCTAAGGCACTTGACTGCTAACCAGAAGGCTGGCAGTTCAAACCCACCAGCCACTCCTGGGAAGGAAGATGGGGCAATCTACTTACGCAGTGATACTGCCTCGGAAACCCAAAGAGTGGTCACTATGAGTCAGGTCCGACTCGATGGCACATAACAACAACAACAAACATTACCATCATTTTGGGTAATGTTGTGTGAAGGCAGGGGCAGAGAGTGTGAACATCTGACTACTTCACAGTATATCTCTGATGGGGTGCATGAGTAACACACCAATTACCAATAAAAAAAAAAAAGTGAAACGTATTTTTAGAAAAATATATATTAAAGATGTGGTTGAGTATATTTTCATGCCAAAACAATATTCATAGGCAGTGAACTCCTCCAGCTTACTCACTCACTGCCAGAAAAAGGAGTGAAAAAGTTTACTAAAATGCAAATGAGCTTGCAAAAGTGAAGAACTGACATAGAAAAAGGAAGGTAATGCCAGAGTTTCACAGGAAGTAAAAAAAGAAATTTCTTTGAAAGAGGTGAAATTTATTATTGATGATAGATATGAAAGATCAAGGAAATAAAAGAAAAGAATAGACCCAAAATAAAAAATAGACAAAACATAATATACGAAATACAATAGAGAACATCTTTCAACTAAAAATGTACCAGAATTTACATATTGAAAGACCAGTGTGTTCCAGGAAAATCTAATCTTACAGAGGGATCAATAATGGTACTCAGTAAATAAAGGAGGAGTACTTTTGGAATGTATGCAGAAAAATCAAGTGACCTACAGAAGGGAAGAAATCAGATGGGCCTCATAATGGTTCAAAACAACATTATTTTCTAGAGAACAGAGAAACAATTGGTACAAATACCTAGGAGAAAAAAAAAATGTGATTCAGTAATTGTATAGCAAGCAGTATCTTTCAAATAAGAGAGACACCATCAGACATTCTCAAACAAAGTTTAATGAAAGAATGCACCCATTAAAAAACAACTTAATAATAAAATTCATCCAAAGAAGGCATGAATCAAAATCAAAAGAACACAAATTTTATATATAAAAACTTGGCCTCTTAAAGCCTGCCTAGAGATTTCTAGTATCTGTATAATTTGATCCTTGTATTTTCCACACAAATTTTTATATATCTATATTCACCAATATAGTGTGTGTATGTATGATTATCCAATTAACCAAAAATGAGATAAAGTTGGAATTATATGGTTTCCTGTCCCTAGAATGTGTCCCATTTCCCCAATTTACCACTCTCATCCATTTAAGTGGATCTATTCATAATTCTTCTCTAATCCTCTAAGAGACAGTACATCATGGATTTCTTTCTGGAACACAGTGCCTTTTACCTATTTAGTCTAATCACTGCTTTATCTCTACAGCTCTTCTTCTGGAGTTAAAATATGCTACTTTTCCTGGTTTTTATATTTGTATAGAACCTATCCCTGACACATGACTAATCTTGGTATACAGAAGCAAATATTTCAATAAATATTATTTAAAACACATTTCATTTGTTAACTGTGCAACAAAAATCTACAAACATAAAAATACAGCAATAAATGTCTAGGAAAAAGCAAATATAACAAACATATTGTATGTCAGGTTACACACTAGGTGTTCTAATTAAATATACATTAAAGTCAAATGACTAATAAAAGTATACTATCTAAACCTCAAATTAACTGCAGCCTGACTATAGAATAATAAGAAAATTTTTAATATTTATTGAGTTTATGTGCTAAGCACTGTTAGAGTTGTTTTAAATATAACAATCACATGGATACATTTCTTTTCCAGAGTTCTGTTTCTTCAGTAGCATTAAACACAAAAACTGTTGAAATAGCAACTTAAATGGTCCACTATCTTCAACTTTTCTTCAAGTCATCACCATCATTACTTTAACACAGTCTCACTAACAAGTGCTTTCACAATTCCTTTCTTCCTTTACTACCTCATTTCATGTTATTTCTCTAAATTTCCATCATTCTCTCTGAAATGGCCAATTTACTTCTCTCTAAACCTAGCTTGCCTCTTCCTGCTTCTGGTTTATTTTTGCTATTCTCATGCTTCAAGGTACAGTTAAAAGCCCTCTCTCCCATAAAACCTTGTGAATTAGGTGGTATTAATCTCTCCTCCACTATTCCCAGCACTTTGATTATAACACAGAGAAATACATTCATCGTATGCCATTCTCAGGACTGATATTAGTACATGCACATTCTTTAGTTCTTTTAGATATAGAGGTTAACAAAGTACCATATGGATCAAATTATGTGTGGAGGAAATGGCTAACTAGATAATTAATTAATCATTGAATTTGATATCTAGGGGGAACTTTAGAGTATGAAATCATATGAACTCCATTTGCAAAAGAGTATAAGAGACTTGACCACTAACAGTTGCCAAGGCCAGATTTAAGCCCAAGTCTCTTGGCTCTCTGTTCAAAGCTCTTTTTAAATAAAATTTTAGAAAAACTGTCACTATAAGTTTTTTTTTTTCCCTATCGTTTTGCTGTATAAGCCCTGATAATGATAATCATTTTTGGCGTGAATATATGTATATATATATATATATATATATATATAGCCAAAGAAATATTTAATAATAAATGCATGAAGTTGACTTTTCACCTCTTTTTGAAAGAGTAAAAATGATTGTTTAAGCACCTTTTTAATATAAAGAGAGCTCTGGTAGCACAGTGCTTAAGGTATCTAACTGCTAATCAGAAGGCTGGTGGTTCAAACCCACCAGCCACTATGTGGAAACAAGTTTGGGCAACTTACTTCCATAAATATTTATCACTTCGGAAATCCAACGGGGGTTGCTATGAGTTGGAATCAACTGGATGGCAGTGGGTTTTATGGTTTAACATAAAGCAAGTGAATATTTAAATGTGGATTCAAATGTTTAATGCAGTTACGTATTGGAATTGATCACTCATTTCTGTATGGGATGATACAAAAAAAAAACACTGCTATCGAGTCATTTCTGACTCATAGTGACCCCTCCTTGGGTTTTCGAGGTGGTATCTTTATGGAAGTAGATTGCCCAGTCTTCCTTCTGAGGAGTGGCTGTTGGGTTTGAACTGCCAGACTTCAGGTTAGCAGTCAAATGCCTTAGGTACTATGCCAGAGCTCCCATGGGATGATCAGTCAGTAAAAATTAAAATTTAATGTGCAAATCCCACTTTTAAAATTCACATTGATTTACTTTAGTGCTTTGAGTAATGGACTAGTAATCCAGAGATCTAAATTTTGTTTTTGCTTTTATTTTACATGAGACTTCTCTCCAGGCAAGTCTCTATTATCAGGGAGTCAACCAGCAAGCCATTATTAAATGCCTATGACTAGTAAGCATCATGTTATCATTAGCAAAGTGAAAAAGAGGGGACATACCTACATAATACAGTTAAATGTCTGATTTTCAGCCAGTCTTGGTCAATTGTTTACAAATACCACAGCATATGTTTCAGTATGTTCTTCAGTAACTATCATAGTCCACATGGCTGTAAGAAAGCATGTCTTCTGACATTTATAAATTGTATGCTTCATTTTCCCAGTAATGAAATTGTGGAAAATATTCACATATGGAGAATTAAATAGTGAAAAACCAGTCAGTCACCCATTATCTGTTGCATATGCCCTGTAAGAGAAGTTTAAAAAATTGCTTAAGAGGAATTTATTTGAATTGTTCTAATGTTGAGCAATCAAACAAAACCAAACCCACTATCATTGAGTTGATTCTGACCCTTGTGACCCCTATTGGTTTTCTGGGGTGGTAAATCTTTATGGAAGTAGATTACCCTGTCTTTCCTTCCACGGAGTGGCTGGTGGATTTGAACTGCCAACCTTCTGGTTAGCAGTCAAATGCCTTAGCCACTGTACCACCAGAGCTCCTTAGTGTTGAGCAAAGTGGGCTTTTATTGAAGAAATTGAATATTTCATCCAGTATTTCCCCCACTCCCCTCCAAGTCACACTTGTGTGGGAAAAGAAGTCTTCCTTATTCACTGGTATAGGACTTCTGATGGTGCAGTGGTTATGGCATTCAGCTGTTGACCAAAAGATCAGTGATTCAAGCCCACCATCTAGAGAGAGATGAGGCAGTCTGCTTCCATGAAGATTTATAGACTTGGAACCTGATGGGGCAGTTCTACTCTGTCCTATAGGATCACAATGAGTCAGCATTGACTCATTGGCAGTGGGTTTATTTATTTATTTATTTTTTAGTTATGCACTGACAAAAACTTACTATTGCAAGTGTACATGTACCAGAGGACATATATATGTATGTATATTTTTTAATTTTAATTGTGATTTTGGTGAAATTTTACAGAGCAAATTCACTTTCCATACAGCAGCTCACATACACTTGACCTCATGACAGTGACTGTAACTTCCCATAATGCAACAGCTCCCCTCCCACTTCCTCTCCATAGTTACCTTCCCTTGTCTTTCCCTCCCATGCACTCCTGTCTCCTGAGCTGTCCCCCTGTGCATACACAGTCCTTCTATTCTCCCATGATTGATCTCTCCAAGGAGTGTATCTACCTAATGTAAATGTTCAGCTCATATGCCTGTCTTTTGTTTGGCTGGGGGCCACAGGAGTGGGTTCAATTCCAGATCTGAAGGGCAGCTAGGGGCCATAGTCACAGTGGTTCCATCAAGCTCTATCAGACCAGCAAAAGTGGTCCCCTTTTTTTTTTTAAATTTATTTTGAGTTTTATCCCACATTGTTCTCCCACTCTATCCAGGATCTCCTACATAGATCCCCCTCCAAGTGATTGACAGTGGTAGCCAGGCACCATTTAGTTCTTCTGGTCTCATAGTTGTATAGGCTGAGGGTCATATAGTGTACCAGTCACTCGGACTAATTGTTTCCATGTGTCTTTGGTTTTCTTCATTCTTCTTTGCTCTGGATGAGGAGAGACCCATCGTTACATCTAGATGGCCGCTTGCAAGCTACTAACATCTCAGTCGCTACACACCAAAGTAAAAGGTAGAACAATGCTTTTCTGTAGTATGTTATGCCAATTGAGCTGGATGTTCCCTGTGACTATGGGCCCGAGCCCAGGCCCACAGGTCCAATTACTTGTTCCTTCTACATAGTTGGCTGCAGCCAGGAAGTAACTACAACCTTGTTCCTTGTCGGCTCTACTATATACCTGGGAATTCTTACAGAACATATAAATACACTTGTAGAAACATTGTGGAGGACATATTTTTTCAGTGTTCATGAATGTCACTTTTGACTTAAAACAAGAATTTATTTAATTATTAAAGAGGGAATGGAAAGAGGTAGTCACAAGGAAGCCCAAGAGATCATGTGGAAGTAGTCAAGGATGAGGCAAGTAACCATGCAAATGAAGAAACTAAAATGAAAAGAACTGACATAGGAAACAGAGAACTCATGCTGGTTGCCACAATATCAAACTAAGTAATAATAAGAACACATTTCACCTACAAATATTATTGAATAAAAGAATGAATCAAAAAATTAAAAAAAAAATGGATAAAACATAATGTAAGATATAATAGGCTTCTCTCAACTAAGAATATACCTTAAATTAAAGGTCACAGTCTTCCAGGAAAATCTATTCTTAACAGAGGGAAATATGGGTAGTAATTATGTAAGCCCTAGGTTTGATTCACAATGATGCTTATTATGTATTTACCAAATGAATGGGTAAGTGAATTGCTGATTAAGTGACTGTGTGTGTGTGTGTGTGTGTGTGTGTGTGTTAGATGACCCTTAACTTACTGTGCTGGCCTCATTGCTTATACTCTTGTCATTCTCTTGCAGGCATAGTGAGCTGCCTAGTGTCTAGGTGCTATAAGAAAATGCAATTTAAGTTTGTCATTAAAAGAATAGAAGTTTTTCACCTGAGAGGTTTTTTTGTATTTTGTTTCATTTTATTTTTAGTTTTTTTCTTTTTTTAGGGGGATAGATGCACAAAGAAAACTCTTATGTCATTCCTAAGAATATACCATTCCTTTAAATAGAAAAGATACATTTGGCTATGAAGGCTTCTGGCTGACTTATAAAAGGGTTTATTTGAATCAGAGCTCCCTCTTGGTGAGGGGTAGGTAGAAGGCAGGGAGGGAGGTAGGTAGGTAGGAAAGGGGCTGTGGAAAACACTGAATTAAAAGAATTTCTTCATCTAATCATACAATGTGTACCAGGTATGATCTAATGACAATAATGCCCTTTTTACGATGGTGCATAATAAATTTTTCTTCCCTATTTAACAGTTTTGTTAATTTTCCTGTAGACGTACTTTGGAATGCAAAATAGGCACTAATTCATTAAGCCGTGGAAGTCAGATACCCTAAAAAAGTTGGTGCATAACAATTCATTGATACTTTATAATTTTCTACATATATAAGCAACAGTTGGCAAAATAGGATTATCATATATATAATCTAGCAAAGTTAAATTTTCCTATATCTAGCTTTCCCAAAATAATTTTTCAGTAAAAATAGTCTGATGGCACTAGTTCTAGAAAGGAGCTCAGGTGATGTAGTACCTAAGGCATTTGATTGCTAGCCAGAAGGCTGGCAGTTCAAACCCACCAGCCACTCCTGGGAAGCAGATGGGGCAATCTACTTCCATAGCCATACTGACTTGGAAACCCAAGGAGGGGTCACTATGAGTTGGAT
>NW_006921594.1:27244194-27250412 GCF_000298275.1 Orycteropus afer afer
TGTTCTAATTTCCAAATACTTTCTTCAGTAAATGTAGTATTCTAAGACTAAGAAATTTTTAGAGGTTAAATTAAACGTGAGCCAAGTTTTGTTCAGGATCCCCAAGATCAACTCAGTGGTTCTCTAGGACAAAACTAAAAACCCAGCTTGTTTGTTGAAAATCCCCATTCTCTCAGGGCCCATTAAATGAAGCATACTTTGGGCTAGAAGGGACAGCAGACACTAAAGATTCTCTAGACCAGCAGGACACATAGATGTTTATCCCCGTGAGGACAAACATCTAATTCAGCATTAGATGAGTTTGGGTTTTTTGAGGGTTTCATCTTCAAGGGTAGACTGAAGAAAATAAAGCCTTAGCCAAAGTCTCATTAAAGTTCCTTCTGTATTTCCTCATGGGAAAGTGAGTTTGTTTTCCTTTTACCAAAAAAAAAAAAAAAAGACTCATAAATAGAATTATGTAATGTAGAATTATAGTAATGGACATTGTTTAGAATGAAATATGATTGTTTAACTCCTGTTGGCCATAACACATATTCGTAATGAGATATTTACATTAATCTGAATGCAGGAAATAACATGTAAAGGAAGAGAGAGTAAGTATTGATGCTAGCATATTCTAATGAAATCCTCAAAGCAGTTCAATGTAAGCTTCTAACAACAAAGTCATGTAAAATTATCTAGTGTTGCTGATTTCTTAATTCTTTCATTTTCTCAACATACATATATATTTTAATTTTGCATATGCATAGCAAAAGAAGGTTACGCCTGCCAATTACTTCTTACAATAATATATTTACTAGTACACTGGATTAAATAACAGAAAATAATTTTTATATTTAAAATTGGAACATACTTATTTCTTCAAGGATATCTAGTAAGTATAATTTTTCAAATCTCTTAATCCATTGTCATGAAAATAACAATCTATGTACTTCCACCTCACAAAATTTTCTTTAATAGCTGAGTTTAAGTATTTTGCAGAATCTATAAAGGGTAATATAATTTTTGATAAGGATTCTAAGATATTTTAAATTTGACTTTATTCTTATATTTTCTTATAGAAGATTATTTCAAACTGACATGTGATTCTCATTAGGCTAAATGCCATTACTGATAAAAGTCAAAGAAAGGGTAGAAACTAGCAGAATTAGAAAACCGAGGGAAAAAAAAAGTCTTGCTTTTCGTAATTATAACTCTGTTTTATCATTTGTAAGTACTCAAGGTGGAGAAATTACTTCTACTTTAAAAAAAAAAATCAAGAAATTAGTTTAAAAGTTCATAGCTGAGTTTGTTTGATTAATTTAATGACTTCCACCTCATTTAGTAAATCAAAATGTAAAAAATGCTACACCCAATCCTCTTGATAGGCTCTGGAGTTTATCAGCCCTGCTTTGCCACTTCATTAGCTGTCAAGAACCAGTAAGTGATATTGCTATGAAAGTCTTGATTCAGGTAGTTGAAAATGCTCTTGTTGCAAAAGTGCCAATTATCAACAGACTCAAAGTCAAAAGCGGGTCCTTCAGGCAAGACACATCATCCATACATACAGTTGGTTATCATCTTGTAGACATCAAAAAGAATGTTTGAACTATCAGTAGTTCACTTGGAGCCTTCAGAGAAAATACACATTGATTTAATATATGCTACAGCAGGGTTATCATTGACCTTAGAACTCGCATGTGATGTCAACAAAACAGGAATATAAAATATGTATTTTGTTTCCAAAGGAAGAACCAGAATTTTTTTTAATGCTTTAATCTCTGTGTTTATACTTGGCCTTAAACTACATTTGTGGCAAAACTTAAAAGTATTTTTGTTTTGTAGTTTACACAATTCTACCAGGCACTTCACCTTTAATATAGATTTATTATTTGAGGTTCAAAAATGTCACTTTAGGGAAATTTAACTTTAATTGTATAGTTTTTTACTTTCTTTCTACCTTCTGTCATACTTTTATGCTTGGTTAAACATAAAACTAAAATTGAATAGCAAATTGTTTTAAAATTGTAAATATTTCAAACAAAATTTTCTAAACAAAATATTTGGTGTGACATCTACATGACACTATATTTTAAGAACTGTTGACCCTGTCTATTTGCTTGTAAAAGCAAACACACATGTTAATGAATGAATGATGCTACACTAGAATGTTCCAAAAAACATGTTTCCTTTGAGTTCCAAAGGAAAAAGGGATGCATGAGGAATTAAATTTGGGAAACCTCATGTTTCATCGTACATCATAATTATAACTCTGTTTTATCATTTGTAAGTACTCAAAGTGGAGAAATTACTTCTACTTAAAAAAAAAATCAAGAAATCAGTGTTTCACAAATCAGTGTTTCCTAACCTTTTATGACATGGAGGCTTTTTTTTTTTTTTTTTTTTTCCCCATAGAATAGAACTACAGAACTGTTTTCAAGGGATACATTTAGAGAAATATAGTAAGGCCAAATCTTGATTATTAAAAATGCAATGAGATTTTTTAATACATATTAGAATATCCAAATATATTTTTTTAAAAAAAAGCTTGGTGAAATTATTTAAAATCATTGATACAGGGTTGCCATGAGTCAGATCTACTCCACAGCAACCAGCAACTGTCTGAGAAATGAATACAGACCAGTCCCTTTCTCTGTGCTAATGCTTTCTGTCATTGCTTTGTATTTTTGGAGGGTAATTCAATATTGTAATAAATATGCCCCATATCCCAGCAGATTTCATTTATTTTAAAAAATATAAATTTCCAAATTAAAGGAAAATTGTCTAAGGTAAACAAAACTTTGAAGAGGGCAATAAATATTCAATAAATAATTCAGCTGAAGCAGATTAATACACATTGTCTGAATAAAAAAAAAAATTGGATGGTTTCCTAAAATTTCAGTCACATGCTTAGACCAGAAAAATAAAGCTCCAGTCACTTTCTATATGCTATAAGTTTCAAAAGACAGGCTTTTGTTTTGTTTTA
Organism: Orycteropus afer afer; assembly: GCF_000298275.1. NCBI lineage: Eukaryota > Metazoa > Chordata > Mammalia > Tubulidentata > Orycteropodidae > Orycteropus > Orycteropus afer. Next base: position 27,247,160 of record NW_006921594.1, read on the forward strand.
AAATATATCTATATGTGTATATTTTTTTGGCAAGTCTTTCTGCTATTGATTTATTTCAGGGGAAATTATATTTCCATGCTTGCGTAGCATGTCTGAAATGCTTGAGTCCAAATGTCCACCTCTTTTGGACAGTTGTGGAATCCTTAAATGACAGTAGCTAGCTTAATTCCATTTGTGTGCGAGACATTACATTTTACGAAAGCAGCTGTTTTTTATGGAATGTGTCCAGGTTTTCTCACCAGGATATAAACCAGTGACCTCATACTTCCAACTGAAGACCTATCTATCAACACTCTCATGCAAGATTTTCATTATGCAGCATTCTTCCTTTGGTTGGATCAGCATATCCAGGACTACATCAAATAGTGTCTCTTTTAGTTAGACTCAGATGTGTTCAAATCTTCTTAGTGTTTCATAGTTTTTATTATTATTATTATTTACTACAAAGGTTCAAGAAGAATTTGGATAGATTTTAGCTTTCACCACATTCTGTGCTGGACTCCTCCAAGGCTTTCACATTTTAAGAAATGATATGCTTCAAGCAGGTGTGCCTCATTCTCCCTGAACAACTTGACAAAACATTTAACCTTGAATAGGCCCCCTCTTCCATTTTGGCAATTTCTCTTGGGTCCATAATGAATAAATAAATAATAAATAAACGCCAAACACACTGGTGTGGAGTTGATTCTGACTCTGCAGGGCACAGTAGAACTCTACCATTGGGTTTCCCAGGTTGCAAATCTTTACTGAAACAGACTCCCTCATCTTTCTCTGAGGGAGCAGCTGGTGGGTTGGAACTACCGACATTTAGGTTGGCAGCCCAATGCTTTTGTGTCAAGTTGTATCAAACATTGTTGTAAGGGATTGCTTTCTGCAATCTTCTTGGCTTGAATTTTTTCTTTCTTCTTTATACTTGTTTACTCAAAACCATTGCTGTCAAGTTAATGCCTACTCATAGCAACCTAACAGGACAGAGTAGGACTGCCCCTTAGAGTGCCCAATGTTGAAATCTTTCCAGAAGCAGACCGCCACATCTTTCTCTTGTGGAAGGGCTGGTGGGTTAAAACCCTCATCAGCTTTTCAGTTAGCTGCCAAGTGCTTAACCAGTGCCCCACCAGGGCTTCTTTAATAATTAGTAGCTTATTTTAATTATATAGAGAAGGATAAACCAAAACCAAACCAAACCCACAGCCATCGAGTCGATTCTGACTCATAGTGACCCCCGCTGGCTTTCCAAGGCTGTAAATCTTTTCAGAAGTAGATTGCTTCATCTAGGGAAAGAGAAGAAAGGCCAAATTCAAAATGTTTTAAACACAGGCAGTCCCCCAGTTTTGGAAGAAAGCTAATCCTGAAGTGTCTTCATCTTTAAGTGGAATTTTAGGTGAGTAAGAACAGGTGCATACATTTTTGTCTAGCATCATTTTACTGTAAGAAAGGAGCCATGGTGGCACAGTGGTTAAAGCATTTAGCTGCTATCCAAAAGGTCAGTGGTTCCAACCCAACTCCCTCTCTCTGTGGGACACAGATGAGACAGTCTACTTCCATAAAGATTTACAGTCTTGGAAACCCTGTGGGGCAGTTCTACTCTGTCTTATAGGGTCACTGTGAATCAGAATCCACTGCATGGCAGTGGGTTTAGGCTTTTAGTATAAGAAAAGGCTTGAAGTCTTTTCAATGATTTAAAAGCTGCATGTGCAGCAAGTGAGGGTGATTGTGAATTTTGACAAGTAGGGTTAGTTTAATAGTTTCAAAGTGAGGGCAAATTTACATAACATTAAAGAACAAGTAGGAATTGTTGGATGTTAGTAACCCAGGGATTGCTTATATATTTCTACTATAATTTTCTTTTCAATAAAATAGTATTTATAATATGCATTCTTTTGCTAATAGGAAACTGCTGAGATTTCATTAATGATATGTTACTTTTTTTCTTACATTTAAATCAACATAATATTTTTAGTTTCACATATCTAGTTTATCTGTGGGCTTAAGGAAGATTCAGAATGCCCAGCTTTTGTTCTGAACATTAGGTTTAGTTCTACTACTGATTTATGATAGAATTATTGGCAAGGCCTTTCATCTTTCTCAGCCTCTGTTGGACCATATGTAAAATACCCACAACTAAATATTTCTTAGGTAAACTTAAAAAGAATGACGTAATGTCTGACTATCTTTACGGCCTTTTTTTTCCCCTGAAAATGTTATAATTACTCCCATATTTTAAAGTTTCTATATAATTCTTTTCAATTGGAATTTTATTAATTATTACTCGCTAGGCCTCTTGTATTTTCATTGTTATTTTTCATATCATCCTCCAAATCAAAGGTCGCCACTATTTACATGATATGTCAGAGGAGAAAAAAAAAATGAGATTTACACTTTCTGATTTCCTGTGGTATATGGCATAAGGAGCTCTGGTGGCGTAGAGCCTAAGTCATTTGACTGCTAATCAGAAGGTTGGTGGTTCAAACCCACCAGTCACTCTGCAGAAGAAAGACTGGGCAATCTACTCCTGTAAAGATTTACCTCCTTGGAAACCCAAAGTGGGTTGCTATGAGTCAGCATTGACTAGATGGCAGTGCGTTTGGTTTTTTATGGCATAGTAGGTAAGATATTTGGCTGCTAACCAGAAGGTCAATGGATCAAACCCACCAGCTGCTACACAGGAGGAAGATGAGGCAATCTACTTCAATAAAGATTTACCCCCTTGGTAAGGAAATGGGGTCGTCATGAGTTGCAATCAATTTAATGGCAGTGGATTTTTTGTTTGTTTGTTTATGCTTGCCGTTAATTTTGCTGCGTGCTATAACAAATACTTGCTGATAATTGGATCAAATTAACAGCATCTCCATCTGCAAGCCTTATATCATAAAAATAATCTTTCCAAGTTTTTTCTTGATAGGTAATCATGAACCCTTGAAGTGTGATACTCAATAAGATGCTATTGTTGGTGTTGCTAGGTGCCCTGGAGTCAGCTCTGACTCAAAGTGACCTAAGTACGACAGAACGAAACACTGCCTGGTCCTGTGCAATCCACACATTGCTCTGCTTGAGCCCGTCATTGCAGCCACTGTGTCAGTCCATCTCACTGAGGGCTTCCCCTTCTTCACTTACCCTCTACTTTACCAAACATTATATTCTTCTCCAGGGAATGGTCCTTTCTGACAACATGGCCAAATTAGGTGACATGAAGTCTGGCCGTTCTCGCTTGCAAGGAGCATTCTGGCTGCATTTCTTCCAGGACAGATTTCTT
>NW_006921594.1:27253323-27255101 GCF_000298275.1 Orycteropus afer afer
GGTTTTGGTATTAAGGTTATGCTTGCTTCATAAAATGAGTTAGGGAGGATTCCATCCTTTTCTATGTTTTGGAATACTTTGAGTAGAATCGGTACAATACCACAATTCAAAGGCAGCAACTCTTCTTCAATCTCCTGAGTGTATTGTCCAGCTTTCACACACACGTGAGGCTATTGAAAATACCATGGCTTAGATCAGGCACACCTTCGTCTTCAAAGTGACATCTTTGCTTCTTAACACTTTAAAGAAGTCCTTTGCAGCAGATCTTCCCAGTGCAATATGACATCTGACTCTTTGGCTGCTGTTGTTCTTAGGTTCTTTCAATTCAGTTGCAAGTCATAGCAACTGGTCCTGCACCATCCTCACAATTGTTGCCAGGCTTGGGCCCATCATCACAGCTACTGAATTGATTTTTGCTCCCCTCTACTTTAACTACCTTTATATCCTTCTCCAGGGACTGGTACATTCTGTCAGCATGACCAAAATATGAGTGATGAAGTTTTTCCATTCTTGCTTATAAGAAGCATTCTGGTTGTACTTCCTCCCAGACAGATTTGTTTGTTCTTCTAGCAGTCCATGGTACAGTCAATATTCTTCACAAACACCATAATCCAAATGCATCAATTCTTCCATGGTCTTCCTTATTCATTGTCCAGCTCTCACATGCATAAGAGGCTACTGAAAATACCATGGCTTTGGTCAAGCACACCTTACTCTTCAAAGGGACATCTTTGCTTTTCAACACTTTAAAGAGGTCTTTTGTAGCAGATTTTCCCAATGCTATAAATATGTTGTTTGATTTCTTGATGGCTGTTTCCAAGAGCATTGATTGTAGATCCAAATAAAAGGAAAACCTTGACAACTTCAATCTTTTATCCATTTATCACAATGTTGGTTATTTGTTCAGTTATGAAAATTTTTCTTTTCTTTATGTTTAGATGTAATCCATATTGAAGGTTATAGTCTTTAATCTTCATCAGTGAGTTCTTCAAGTCTTCTTCCCTTTCAGCAAGCAAGGTAGTATCATCTGAGTATCATAGGTTATTAATGAGTCTTCCTTCAATTCTGATGAAGTGTTCTTCATACAGTCCAGCATCTCAGATTATTTGCTCAGCATGGAGATTTATTAAATATGGTGAAAGGATACAACCCTGACATACATCTTTACTGATTTTAAGCCACACAGTGTCCCCTTGTTCTGATAGAATAACTGCCTCCACATACAAGTTCCTCATAAGCACAATTAAATGTTCTGGAATCCTCATTCTTTACAATGTTATCCACAATTTGTTATGATCCACACAGTTGAACATCTTTGTATAGTCAATAAAACACAGGTAAACATCTTTCTGGTATCCTTTGTTTTCAGTTCAGTTCCACTTGACATCAGCAATGATATTCTTCATTCCACATCATTTTCTGAATGCAACTTGAAATTCTAGCAATTCTCCATTGATGGCCTGTTCCAATCATTTTTTAATTATCTTCAGCAAAATTTTATTTGTGTGTAACATTAATGATATGATTAGATAGTTTCCACATTCTATTGGATTACTTTTCTTTAGAATGGGCACACATATGGATCCCTTCCAGTCTCTTGGTCAGATAGCCGTCTTCCAGATTTGTTGGCATAAATGAGGGAGCACCTCCAGGGCTGCATTTCTTCATTGAAACATCTCAATGAGTAGTTGGTCAGTTCCTGGAGCTTTATTTTTTGGCATTTCCTTCAGTGTAGGTTGGACTTCTTCCTTCAATCCCATTGGCTCTGGATCATATGT
>NW_006921594.1:27256926-27264101 GCF_000298275.1 Orycteropus afer afer
TAGGGAGCACTGGTAGCATAGTGGCTAAGGCACTTGACTGCTAACCAGAAGGCTGGCGGTTCAAATCCACCAGCCACTCCTCGGAAGGAAGATGGGGCAACCTACTTCCGTAGTGATACTGTCTCGAAAACCCAAGGAGGGGTTGCTATGAGTCGGGTCGGACTCGATGGCATGTAACAACAACAACATTCCTTATATGTTTTTTTTCATGCTTCTTACATCTTTCAATATTTTGCCCATAGAATCCTTCAATATCACAACTCAAATGTTGATTTCTTTCCTTCAGTTCTTTCAGAAATGCTAAGCTGGTTCTTCCCCATTGATTTTCCAACTCCAGGACTTTGCACATTTCTTTCTTTCTTTCTTTCTTTTTCTTTTTTAAATTTAATGTGCTGTGCTTTGGGTGCAAATTTACAGAGCAAAATTTTTTACATTCAACAGTTTCTGTACATTTGATTTCATTCCCCGATTACCATCCCCAACCATAACAAACTCTCCTCCCCTCCCACCCCTATGACTAAACCCTCCCTGTGCTCTTCTTAACTATGCACTCCTGTCTGTCCAGCTTTCCTTCTATGTGAATGCTGCCCCTCTGGTGTACTATGGCCGATTGCTCTAAGGGGTATATCTCCCTAGAGTAGGTGGGTACATCACCTTGGGACAGGTGTTCTGCATGTAGGTCTTTCTACTGTTGGGTTGAGATCCAATTCATGGAAGTGAGTCCAATTCTAGGCCCAAAGTGTAACCTGGGGACATAGTTTTGGGGGTTCCACCAAATTTTATCCAACCAGTAATTCTGGTCATTCTTGCCCTTTCGGATTTTGTTCCACATTTTTCCTCCCACTCTATCCATGATTTTCAGGTTTGATTCCTTTCAAAGTGGTAGGCATTGGTAGTAGGACATCATCTAGTTTTTCTGGTCTTGGATCCATCTTATCCTTGAACTAATTGTTTCCAGATGCCTTTGATTTTCTTCGTTCTTCTTTGCTTCAGATGAGAGGAGACCAATAATTGCATCTTAGGTGGCCACTCAAAAGATTTTAAGACCCCTGTCACTACTCCCCAAAGTAGGTTGTGGAACAAGATTTTTATGTACTATATTGTGTCAATTGAGTTTGATGTCCCCAGAGACTATTGTCCCAGAGATGACCCAGTGATTCTCTCTCTCAAGGTGTTTGGTTGTGTATTTGTAACATTATCTTCAGCTAAATCCTAGACCTTGGTTTAAGGTATATTCCTGTTTGCCAACCCCCACACCTGGTCTTCTCACTTGTCTGTGCATTTATCTGTAGCCTGGTGTTTGGTGTTATTGGTAATGCAGTATTGTGGATATACTGTTATTTGCCTCTGTTGTGTATATCTTATGTGTATGTTTCAGTTTCCTTCCTTTTTCCAATGTCATTATGCTGGTCACAGATTCTTTCCACACCTTCCCTTACCTCACCCAAATCAACATGTGACCCCTAACTAGTCCAAAATTTTCCCTCCCAGAGACTCTGGTAACCTACAAAGTGAGTTTTCTTCCCTAAGTAAACTTTTCCTTGGCTTTTTACAATAATGGGCTCATACAATATTTGTCCTTCTGAAATTTACTTATTTCACTCAGTATAATGTCCTCCAAATTCATTCACGTTGTGAGATGATTCATGTACTCCATTATTCTTTAATACAGCAGAGCATTCCACTGTGTGAATGTACCATAGTTTGGTAATCCATTCATCAGTGGATGGGCATTTAGGTTGTTTCCATCTCTTGGCTATAGTGAATTGTCCTGTGATGAACATGGGTGTGCATGTGTCTGTTCATGTCCTACCTGTCACTTCTTTAGGATGTATTCCTAGTAATGGAATTGCTGGATCAAATGGTATTTCTATTTTCAGTTTTTTTTTTAAGGAAATGCCATACCATTTCCCACAATGGTTGTACTATTTTCCAGTCCCACCTGCAGTGTATGAGTTTCAATCGATGTGCAACCTCACCCCCATTTATTATTTTCTGCCTTGTTGAACTTTGCTGGGGTGAGATGATATCTCATTTTTGTTTTGATTTCCCTCTCTCTAATGGCTAACAATTGTGAGCATTTCCTCATGCGTTTGTTGGCTGCCAGTATCTCATCTTTAGTGAAGTGTCTGTTCATGTCCCTTGCCCATTTTTGAACTGGATCATTTGTCTCTTTGGTGTTGAGGTGTAATTTTCCATAATTTTGGAGATAAGTCCTTTGTCAGATATGTCATATCCAAATATTTTTTCACAATCTGTAGGTTCTCATTTTACCCTTTTGGAGAAGTCTTTTGATGTGCATAAGAATTTTATTGTTTAAAAGTCCCAGTCATCTAGCTTCTCCTCCACTACCTGTGCATTTTGGGTTATGCTTGACTGTATATTATGCTGTAAATTAGGGCCCCTAGATTTGATGAACTTTATAGTTTTGGGTTTTACATTTAAGTTTTTGATACAACTTGAGTTTGTTTTTGTGTATGGGGTGAGGTATGGGTCTTGTTTCATTTTTCTGCAAGTGGATATTAAAAGAGGCTATTTCATTTTAGGTTCTTTGTCAAATATCAGCTGTCCATAGATGGATGGGTCTACTTTTGGGTTTTTTATTCTGCTGCAGTGGTCTATCTCTCTATCATTGCACCGATACCATACTGTTTTAATTACTGTCACTGCACAGTGCATTTTGAGATCCAGGAGTGTGAGATCTCCTACTTTGTTTTTCTTCTTCAGCAGTGCTTTGCTTATCCAAGGTCTCTTTCCTTTCCACATGAAATTAATATATATATTTTTTTCCATATCCTTAAAAAAAAGTTGATGGTATCTGGATCAGGATGGCATTGAATGTGTTGAACACTTTGAGTAATGAAATTTTCACAATATTCAGTCTTCCTATTCATGAACCAGGCAAGTTTTTCCATTTATGTAGATCCTTTGTAGTGTCTTGTAGCAGTGTTTTGTAGTTTTCTTTGTATAGATCTTTTGTGTCTCTGGTAAGATTTATTCCTAAATATCTTATCTTTTTGGTAGCTATTGTTTTCCTTATTTCCTTTTCAGAGGTCTTTTTGTTGATGTAGAGGAATCCAACTGATTTTTTTATGTTTTATCCTGTCACTTTGCTGAACCGTTCTATTAGTTCCAGTAATTTTTTTTTTTTTTTGGCTGGGTCTCTTGAGTTTTCTGTGTACAAGATCATGTCATCTGCAAACAGAGATAGCTTTACTTCCTCTTTGCCAATTTGGATGCCTTTTGCTTATTTTTCTTGCTTTATTGCCCTGGCTAGTAGTTCCAGTACAATGTTAAATAGAAGTGACAATAGAGGGTATTGTTGCCTGGTTCCCATTCACAAAAGGAATGCTTTGAGTTTTTCTCCATTAATAATAATGTTGGCTGTTGGTTTTGCATATATGCCCTTTATTATGTTGAGGATTTTCCCTTCCATCCCTATTTTGCTGAGAGTTCTGAACAGAAATGGGTGTTGGATTTTATCAAATGCCTTTTCTGCATTGATTGATACGATCATATTGTTCTTTTATTTTGTTTTGTTTATGTGGTGATTACATTGATGGTTTTTCTGGTGTTGAACAATTCTTGCATACCTGGTATGAACCCACTTGGTCATGATGTATTATTTTTTTGATATGTTGTTGGATTCTGTTGGCTAGGATTTTGTTGAAGATTTTTGTGTCTATATTCATGAGGGATATTGATCCTCAGTTTTCCTTTTTAGAGGTTTCTTTCCCTGGTTTTGGTATCAGTGTTATGCTTGCTTCATAAAATGAATGTGGAAGTATTCCATCTTTTTCTATGTTCTGGAATAATTTGAGTAGTATAGATGTCAACTCTTCCATGAATGCTTGGTAAAATTCTCCAGAAAAGCCATCTGGGCTAGGACTTTCTTTTGTGGGAATTTTTTTTTTTTTTTTATGACCTGCTCAATTTCTTCTTTTGTTATAGATCTGTTCAAATATTCACTCTCTGACTGGGATAGTTTAGGTAGGTCTTGTGTATCTAGAAACTTTTCCATCTCTTCTAGATTCATAAATCTGTTGGAGTAGGGTTCTTCATAATATTCTGTTATTATCTTTTTTTTAATTTCAGTTGGTTCTGCTTTATGTCGCCCTTTTTGTTTATTATTTGTGTTAGTTGCATCCTCTCTTTCTTTTCCTTTGTTAAATTTGTCATTGTATTAATCTTTTTGAAGAACCAGCTTCTTGTTTTGTTGATTTTCTCTATTGTGTTTTGTTTTCCATTTTGTTTACTTCTGCTCTGATCTTTATTTCCTTACTTCTGGATACTGTAGGTTTCTTCTGTTGCTCTTTTTCTAATTGTTGGAGTTGTTGAGTTAGAGTGTTGATTTTGTTTCTTTCCTGTTTTTTGATGTGTGCATATATTGCTATGGATTACCCTCTGAGTACTGCTTTCACTGTGTCCCAAAGCTTTTGGTAAGTTTTATCTTCATTCTCATTTGTTTGAAGGAATTTTTTATTTCACACTTTATTTCTGTTACCCAGTAGTTTTTGAGCAGTATGTTATTCATTTTCCACATATTTGATAATTTTTCCTTGATCTTCCAATTATTGATTTCTAATTTCATAGCATTGTGATTTAAGAAGATACTTTTGTAGCATTTAAATGTTTTTTTGAATGTATTGATGCTTGTTTTGTGTTCTAACACATGGTCTATTCTAGAGAATGATCCATGTGCACTGGAGAAGAATGTGTATTGTGCTATTGTTGGATGGAGTGGTCTGTATATGTCTATGAGATCAAGTTGGTTGATTGTGTCATTGAGTTCTGTATCTTTGTTGAGTTTTTCCCTTCTTGTTCTGTCCCTCCTTGAAAGTGTTGTGTTAAAGTCTCCTACTATTGTAGAGTTGTTTCTATTTTTCCTTTCAATTCAGTTAATATTTGTTTTATGTATTTTGGAGTACTTTCATTGTGTGCATAGATGTTAATTATAGTGATGTTTTCTTGGTCATTTGATCCTTTTACCATCATATAATGTCCTTCTTTATCCCTTATGCTGTTTTTCACCTTGAAGTCTATTTTATCAGAAATTAATATTTCCACTCCAGCTCTTTTTTGGTTGCAATTAACTTTGTATATTTTCTTCCATGCTTAATTTTTAATTTGTTTTTATCATTGTGTCTAATGTGGGTCTCTTGTAGGCAGCATATTGATGGGTCTTCTTTTCTTATCCAATCTACCACTCTCTTTCTCTTGACTGGTGCATTTAGTCCATTCACACTGAGTGTAATTAGTGATAGGTATGAGTTTATTGCTGTCATTCTATTGTATTTATTGTTGTGTTGTTGGTGATCTCCTTGTTCTAACTATTTTTCTGTGCTGTGCTCATTTTGTTATCAGGTGTTTCTTCTCTTTTCTTTATTATTGCTGCTTTTGTGCTTACTAAGTCCATGTGTTTTTCTTCTTCCTGAGTTTGCTTAGAGGGATTGATACTCTTCTTTGTGGTTACCGTGAAGTAAATTCTTATCTCCTTAAGTTTGGAACAGTCAGTTCTATAAAGATATTGTCCTGCTTTCCTCTTCATTTAGAAGTTTTGTAATTGAAGATCGTATTCTCTCTATTTGCCTTGTTGCTGGTGTCATCTGCAGATTGACTTCTTTTTTTCACTGTGTACATTATTTTATAAGCTTATTTTGAGCACCTATTTCTGTTTTTATTTCTAAGTAATGATGTCAAGTGTTCTGATTTTAATTTGTTGTTCTCTGTTGTGGCTTCTCTATTGGAAGGACTCCTTTTAGCACTTCTTGTAGAGTTCATCTGGTTTTCACAAATTCTCTTAATTTCAGTTTGCCTGAGAATGTCTTGGTTATACCTTCACATTTGAGGGACGATTTGGTTGGATATATGATTCTTGGTTGGAAGTTCTTGTCCTTCAATGTTTTATGTATGTCATGAAAGTGTGGAACAGATGTACTTTTTTTATTATTAACTCAGTTGTACTAGGTTGCTCTCCAGCTTTCTCTGTGTTGGTGGAAATCACTGGTGGGGATGTGGGTGCAAGTCTCTGTTCATCATGAAGGCGATTTGGAGTTGGGACAAGCAGGTGTTGTCCACTGTCTGTCATTGTTTCTGTTGCATAGGAATTATTGGTGTTACCTATTGGGTGATGTGTTGAATGTAATAACTCTTGTTGCCTGGTGATTTAATGTGTGCCTTCTGTTGGATGAGGAAGGGGAGAAGAGGGGGAAAAAAAAGGCACCAAGTCCCCATTTTCTGCACTTGGGTGAGATAGTATAGATACTTTTGCCATGACAGGCAAGGTAGTTTGTGTCTTCCTGAGTCATCTAATGATGATGTCCTACTGTCAATCAAAAACGCATGGTTCAATATCAACAGAGACCCCCAGTGGGTAGACAGCCACCACTTTCTGCTTGGATTGAGAAGCTGCAAAAAGCCAGTACTTCAGTCCACTCTGTGCTAAGAAGGGGTAGTGGAAAAGTTGAACACCAGCCCACTGCTGTGAACTCATTCCAGGGCCCTGCCTATTCAGGAGGAATTTCTCCCTTTCCCTCACTCCTTTCTGGACTCTGCAGCAGGTCAAGCCAAGGTAGACCTTGATCTGTTTCCCAGTAAGATTATCTACTCACTCCACTCCCAAGGTCACCGCCCAAAACTCCCATTGTGGGTATTCTGAGCCTCCAAGGACTGTGGGTTCTGTGATTTTTTTTTTTTTTTTCCCTCCTTCACTACACTGACCTCTTTTGTAATTCTACTGAGTCCTCTCCTTCTCCATCTCTCCATGTCTGCCACCTAGGCAGGTTCATTTATTTTTCACAGTGTTTAATCTGCTTTTTTCCTCTACCTTCACTAAATCTGATATGTCAGGTTCTCCTAGTTGCTAATAACTCCACTATCATTATTTCAATCTTCTTTACCTAGTTATTCAGGGATTATGTTGCTCAGGGGAACAACATGTGGGTTATAGGTAGGATGGGAGCTCTGGTAGCATAGTGGCTAAGACACTTGCCTGCTAACCAGACGGCTGCTGGTTCAAACCCACCAGCCACTCCTCGGAAGGAAGGTTGGGCATTCCTACTTCCGTAGTGATACTGCCTCGGAAACCAAGGAGGGGTCGCTATGAGTCGGGGCCGACTCGACGGCACATAACAACAACAACAACATAGGTAGGATGCCATCTTCCCCCATCTCTG
>NW_006921594.1:27264471-27269809 GCF_000298275.1 Orycteropus afer afer
TTTATTGGCTGGATTGTCTGGGAAAGAATTATTTGTAAAATACACATTCCATTCCTATGTATGTGGCATGTTTCTGTGGGAAAGTTTGTATGTATGTATAAGTCTGTATACAGTAAAGATACACATGTCAAAAAGACATGAAATGTATGTGGGAAGATTAAGTTTTTCACCAGCTGTGTGTTCTAGCCTTAGGTTTTTTCCCCCCCTATATATTTATTTGAATAGAAGTCATAGTCCTCCATACAATGTTAATCCTTTCAAGAACTTCTTGATTTCTTTTGTTAAAGGAATTCTCCATAACATTATCAAGCCTAGTGCTCTCTAACAATACATTATTATCAAGTCCTTACTTGTAACTAATCTTTTCACCTAAAGTTTGATAGACAGACCTTGAAATGTCTATTATGCAAGTCAGCACAAATTTAAAATACTTGTATATAATGTTTTGGATTAAACTCTGAAAAAATTTAACATAAACATAGTACATTTTGACCAAGTGATTGAATGCTCTGTGCAAGCATATATATTAATTATAATGTGTGTGTGTGTATATATATATATATATATATATATATATATATATATTACCATGAATATATATAAGGACAAATAGAATTACCATCATTTCTACTATTTTTCTATCATACTGGTACTTCTACTTATCCAAAATTTTAGCAACAAAACTATATAATTTGTAAGTCTACATGTAAAAATGCAGGCATAACTATTAGGTATCATGAGGTAAAATATCTACATCCTTTGAAACAACATGCTTCATTGCTGAGAAATGACTAACATCTGCAAAGATCTCAAAAGTTTTGTGTTCAGAGACTGTGGAATACTAATCTCAGAACTCAGACACAAAATTTCTGTTGATTTTGTTGATATCCACATGCACACAAACTAACATCTATTCAAGTTAGCAAGACTCTGGAAAGCATATTTGCTGGTAAAAAGTCAAAAGGTGGATTTTATGTTCTTATCTAAGTTAATGTATTTTTTGTGTTTGTAAATATAGCACTAGAAGTGTGTTCTGAACATCTAGAACTTGTAACTAGTTCAAGCAATTTAAATATTCTCTAACCAGAAGGCTGACAGTTCAAACCTACCAGCCACTCCTTGGAAAGAAGATTGGGCAATCTACTTCCGTAGTGATACTGCCTCAGAAACCCAAGAAGGGGTCTCTATGAGTCAGATCTGACTCGACAGTAGTGAGTTTAGTTTTTTGGTTTAAGAGATCTTTGCGGTATTAACTACTAGGGAAGTAATAGAAAAGTTGTTAGAATACCCAAATGTGGAACTTCAGTTAATTCTGAAAATACACCTCAAACATAAACATATTTTTCAATTGCCATACTACCACCCTAGTTCAATACCTGTTCTTTTTTTTTTTTTTTTTTAATCTTTTATCTGGAGTGACACAGCCAAATTCTAAAGAGGCTCCCTCATTCAATTCTAACATTCAACATGTTGTACAGAAAGCAATCAGAACATAGATTACATCAGGTAACTTTATGCTCGTATTTCCTGAAACATTTCCATTATACCTGAGATAAAAATTCAAATCTTTAATGGTTCTCAAGTTCCTGCCAAGATCTCCCAGTCTCTTATTGATTCCTTTCATCCTCACTATACTTACAGTGATTCTTCTTTTCTGTCATAGGTCTTTGGCAGATGCTATGATTTCAGTGTAGAATCTTCTAATCTCCTTCCTCTCCTCTCCACTTGGCTAACTAGAATCTTATGTTTCAGCTGAAACGTTACTTCTTCATATGTCTTCCCAGATATGACAATCTACTCTAGGTCCCACTGTTAGGATTCTCTTATGGCATCTTTTTTGCTTCATAGCATTGATCATAGCGTGGATTTACATTTATTTAATTTTGTCTCAGTTTTAATGCTCTTCTCCCCAACTAAATGATATGTCTCATCAGTGTAGTGCAATAACTCTCTCTAGTGTCCCATGCCTTCTATACCTAACATGGTGCAGTGTATTAGATTGTTGTTGTTACGTGCTATCAAGTCAGACCTGACTTATAGCAACTCCTCTTTGGGTTCTGAGGCAGTATCACTACGGAAGTAGATAGCCTAACCTTCCTTCCGAGGAGTGGCTGGTGGGTTTGAACTGCCAGCCTTCTGGTTAGCAGTCAAGTGCCTTAGGCACTATGCTACCAGAGCTCTTTGGATTTATGTAGATTCTCAAAAAATATTACTTAAGTAAATGATGAATAAAACATTGTTAAATAATTGTGTTGCTAACATTCTATTATTGCATATTGCTGTGCTTACCTCAATTTAACTATTTTTCTAGCACTTTTTTACTTTATGTTTTTCTATATTTTATTATGTTTTCCTACAGATGACAGCAAAGAAGAAAAATGTACATATTTGTTTCATAGATGACAAGTAATTGCATAATTTGTGTAATATATCACAAATAAGTTGTAAATTAAAGGAAATTTTGGGAAATAATTTTTAAAGTTGGTCTCCATGAAAGCATGAAATTTTAAAAATAAGCTTTCATTGGACCTGGTGAGTGATGATTTTTTTGAATTGTTAACTCAAAATTTTTTACTTTTTAATTTTTTTTTTTACCTCTTCATAGACATCCATGAACAGTACCCAATGAACAGCCACTTCTTTACCAAGATTTTAAAGCTATAATATTCATAATATATAATTCATTGTTTTGTGTCTGTTACATTATGATGATAGTGAAGGATTATTCCTGTACTCATGAGAGCAATCAATCCGTTAGCAATGGTTACATCTTGCAAGAGAAGCAATTTTTTAAAATTTATGTCCAGTACCAGGAGTGGATTACCCAATAAGATAAGCCAAGGATTGTGCTTACTTACTCATCTTAGTGAACAGTTTCAACATTTTGTCCATCTCACTACAGATTAGTCTGTAAGCATTTGAAGCCCATGCTTACTGTGTTAATGGATACTCTTTCCCTGCCAGGCATTGTAAATTTGGAAAGAAGCTTTGATTCTGTAGGAAGGTACTATGGGGTTGGGAGAGACAGATGCCAGTCATATCTAGAAGCAGAATCTTTGATGTGGTGAAAACATGTGAAACTACTCAGTACAGATTAGTAAGGAAGTACAAGTAAGCCTGTGTTTACCTTGCTTACTGAGTAATCCGACACTGTTTAGTACCTTTTTTATTTTAAGGTAATTTAAAAAAGTACAGTGATGTTTTTTTCCAAAGCACTGATCTTTACAAATACATTATTCCCCAGGAAATATTACACACAAATCCATTAAATAGTAAAACACTTTAGATTCAAAATCCTAACATAAAACTTTATCAGTCTATACTTGCAGTATTTTCAAAGCAGCTGACATAGTAATTGGGGGAAAATAAAATTAGAATACCACCTCTTCACACCAGTTAGAGAAAAGCACTCCAACATTAAGGCAATTTGCAGTTTGAGAAGCACATTACTTAATGATACTCTAATTCAATCACAGAATAAACTGTCAAAAAAATATAGTTAGGCTCTTTTAGCTCTTGAAGAAATCTAAGCATTAATGCTTCCAATAATTTGAGGACTGGAAAGACCCAATTTTACCATTAACTCAAGAAAATGGCTGGATGTGGGCAATTGGGTTTTAATGGGCATAATATTGTGAGGATCATAATTTGGACATTTTGCTGTTGAAAGCCAAAAAAGAAATATGGCAAACAGTGTGAACAAGAGACCTACAAGAAAAAACATCAATTTTTCACATTAGAAAGAATAAAAACTGGCAGAAAGATAGTAAGTATATCCTCAAAATATGATTGGTTCATGATTTAATTAATTTCATTTCTTAAATAATTTATGACTTGTTAGCCATCTAAAGAAAGCAGTGAAGTCTCGATAAAATTTGAAAATACTGTAAACTTCAAGTCAAAATACATTCTCAAGATCTATAGTGGTGCAGAGCCTAAGGCATTTGACTGTTAATCTGCATTCTACTTCCGTAAAAAGTTATAGCCATGGAAACCCTGTAGGGTTATTATGAATAAGAATCAACTCAATAGCAGTGGGTTTGGTTTTTTTTTTTTTTTTTTTAGTTACCGAATTGCACCCAATATTGATACATGTTCTGGATACCTAGTGCCACTCTGACAAGAAATATACCACAAATGGGAAGGCCTTAACAAACAGTTTATTCTTACAATTTGGAGGCTTTAAGTCCAAGTTCAAAGTGCCAGGCTCTAGGGGCTGGGTGAAAGTCCCTCAACCTTGGGGTCCAGCTCTGCCTCCTGCTCCCGGCCCACTGAAGCTAGAGGCGTTTCTTCACTCAGACAGCTGCTGGATGCTGAGGCTGAGAAATACCAAGGTTGACAAGTAAAAAGGCACAGTCCCGATGTTACCAAACCACACAGCAGACCATTACTTTAAGTCCATTGTAAGTTCCAAGGTCTGCAGAACATAGCAGGCTGCTGAACAACAACACAGCTACATGCAGGGTCCAAGTGTGCCATACGCTAGAGATCGTTCCTAAAGCTGCTACTTATATACGGGAAGCAGAGCACATACCCAAAAGCAGCTACTTAGCTCTCACAGTAGATTCCACTATGGAGTTGACTACCAGTCTTATCATGGGGAATACTACATCCAGCTGCCCAGCCACTCAACCAGGCCTAGCCAAGTTGACACACAAACTTAACTATCACAGTACAGTAGGCTATTTCATGGAGTAAAAGAAGAAAAATGATATATTATGTTTATTTAGGCCTATCCTATGCTGGTTGTTCTTTCCCACCCTTAATATGTGTTTTCTTTAAGATAACCTCCTGAAAAAGGCAATACTATTTGAATTTTACAGATAGGTCAATTGCCATTTGAAGATACAAAGAAACATGGCTTAGGTCTCAGAACTAGCAAATGAGGAGGCTGTGTGGATTCACGTGCGATCGAGCCCCTGCTCTTCTGCTTGCATTCACTAAATTAGGAGAAAAGAATGTTCTTTTGTTTGAGTAGAAGAGGGGCATATCTTTTTACTGAAGTGTTTTTCCATTCAATTCAATGCACTATTTTAGACTCCAAACCCTGCCTACAGCAGAAATCACCCAAAGCACTCTCCTGGGAAACCAGGAGTTCTGGCTCCACATTAAGAAAACCTAGGTTAGGGAGGAGGTTTTCACTCCATCAAACTATAAAAGTAGTTGGCAAGCCTAGGAAATAAGTGGCTTGAAGTGATGTGTGAAACAGAAATGATTTCACTGCATAGTGTATATCTTTCCCTCCTTAGGAGATTGTAGAAATAACTCAATTTATGGAAAGAATTGCTAGACCACTACAGTATAAATTTGGAGCTGGTACAGAGCAGATGCAGGAAAA
>NW_006921594.1:27270080-27286797 GCF_000298275.1 Orycteropus afer afer
CTCTCGCCTCAGTACTAATTTTAATCCTGACCCTAATTCCCAGTCCTGAGAGTTCAGCCTGCTTAAATTTATGGCATTTAACATATAGTCTTATTGGATTCCTTAGAATAACATGTTTATATTTTGAGTTTAATATTAGTGAAAAAACAAGAATATTCAGCTTTATGTAATTCCTCCTGAACAATCTTAATATATTTCAATAACTTCTTTCTATATTAGTGTCAGGAGCTCTGTGGCATAGTGTCTGAGGCCCTTGACTGCTAACCAGTAGGCTGGCAGTTCAAACCCACCAGCCACTCCTCGGAAGGAAGGTTGGGTAATCTACTTTTATGGTGATACTGCCTCAGAAACCCAAGGAGGGGTTGCTATAGGTCTGGTCCAATTTGATGGCACATAACAACAGGAACAACAACGGTAATAGTGTGCAGAAGCTCTTTCATGTGTGGAGTTTACTCTGCATTGTTATTTCTTAGGTCCATTAGGTTGGGTTATCCTACTTCTGTAGTGATACTGCCTCGGAATCCCAAGGACAAGTCGCTATAACGGCACATAACAATAACAACAATATAATCACCATAGAAACAACTGAATATCATTACTGTATATAAAGAGCTATTAATAATATAGCAGGGATTGTGGGGCTGGCGCGGGATCGGGCAGTGTTTTGTTCTGCTGTGCATGGGGTCGCTATAAGTCGGAAACGATTCGACGGCACTTAACAACAACAACAACATATAAAGAGCTAACAGGGCTGATGCTTTTTGTACTTACAATAGAATCTTAAAAATGTAGAGAGGAGAGCAAGAGGCATGGACTAGCACAGGGAAGCAGAGTACCGAGGTGAAGTCAAATATGGAATCCAGACTTCACTAAATTTGAGTAATGGGAGCTGGTGGTGGACTCATTATTTGCTGAGTGGCCTGGGAATAGGAAGTCAAGAGAGAAAAACTTAATAACAGATCTTGGGGACAAAAATATGAGGGAAGATTCTAAGTGTACCAAGTTTTCATTAAATTCCAGTTTGGCCAATTGCCTTTTGGACAGGCATTTAAAAAAAATAAGCAAAAATTGAGAGATGTGATTAGCTTAATATGCTTTTGAAAACACATATAATAGCTTTACTCTCTTCATAACAGAATGTTGGGAGCTCTGGTAGCATAGTGCCTAAGGCATTTGACTGCTAACCAGAAGGCTGGTGGTTCTAACCCAGTAGCCACTCCTTGGAAGGAAGGCTGGGCAATCTACTTCCGTTGTGATACCAGCTCGGAAACCCAAGGATGGGTCACTATGAGATGGGTCTGACGCCATGGCACATAACAACAACAACAACAGAATGTTAAACCAATTAAGAAGCCATAATTTTTAAATTGCCACAAACAACCAAATAGCTTGGGCACCTCGTGGACATAGTTGATACCTTGCTGAAAAGTTCCATAAAAGACACCAAACCTGGTGGCTAAGCAAGCTGTCACCAGGCCAGGGCAGAACTGCAAGTTCAAAGGAGAATGTCCAGCATTTCTGCTGGACAGTGCCTGGTAGCTGGGTTGGATTTGTTCTTGAAAATGTATGAAAAAGTCTTTGAGACCACTGGTAAATACTTTATAAGACATTCTGTAAGGAATACATAATTTGAATATGAAGGAGAATAATTAAAGGCAAGGAAAACAAATAGTCAGGAAAGGATTTGATCTGGATTGAGCCTAGAAAGATCACATGTGATTCTCAGGTGCCTATGGGACATCTGCTTGGGAGTATCCAGGTGTCAGCTGAACATAGATTGAAGTCATTAAAACTGAGAGTCCATAAATGCATGGCCTTTCTCTGAATAACAGGAACAGAAGCATTACATGGACTTTGCTGCTGTGTCTTATATCTTGCAACAACAATGTAATGGATTAGGGATCTCTGCCTGAGCCAAGGTCTTCACTCTATATGCCTCTGACGTGGCCTGGCACAAGAATTCTTTTCAGTGGGAACATTCTGTTATTGAATCCTAACTGGAAAGATTAAATTCACTGTCTTAGTGAATTTGAATATGAGACACATAGAGAACTGAGTAAGGCATACACCCAGACACATAAAAAGAAGGTTGTAAGAACTTGTAACAATAAAACTTATAAATAAGCAGCGACTATGAGGTAGAGCATAGAGTATAGAGTTTGTCAGTGATGTTAACCGAAAGAAATAGAAGTGAAAAAGATCTGGCAAAGATTTTTCTGTCAGTCAGATATACAATTTAAAATTCATTACCTCCATTTCAAACATCACTCCAAGAAGGATAAAAGAAACATTACTATAATGTCCCTCCCTTCTCCAATAAAAATGGAAAAAATAAACAAAGACCCATGAATATTGAGATTGTTTCTGGAAATGGCTTCATTTTGAAAAACATTGTAATGAGGATTTCAAAGTTTTCAAGCAGAATATGAAAGAAATATAGAATTGGGCATTAGGTTAAACCAACAATGAATGGCTACACGTTATTGGAAGAAATAAGTGACAGAGTTCAACATTTTTATTTTATCATATTTGTAATTATCATTTCCACTGATTATACATCCATATCTCACTAAATAAATGAGTTATTACCTAAGAATAAATAAAGAGACTGTGTTTAAGGTTAAGGCTAATTCATACGTAAATGAATAAAATTCTGAAATCTCCCACTTTCAGGCTGGTATTTAATGACAAACATTGCATCTGAAAAAGGACAATGTAAAGTAAAGAAAGTAAGATGGAAAAAAAATGTGCTTCATGGGTTGTTTCTCCTCCAGTCAAATGGGTTTTGCAAAATTCAAACTAGTTGAATGTGAATATTCCCTCTCTTTTATTCATTTAGTTTATAATGTTTACAACTCTTTTGTTCTATTTGCAGGGTACACACTGACTTAGCAGCCTATTTTCTATTGTTTTAACTTCTAACAATTTTCCAATATTTCGGATTTTTCAAAAGATAAATGAACATAGGTATTTTTCCATTAAAAGGGCTCAATTTCTGCAGTGTTGGTTGCTTTCTTAAAAAAACCTAACAATCATATTAAAAATATACAGAAACATATTAAAAAGCAGGAAGAGTTTTTCCACATATTTAACTTTTAGAATCTTTTTTCACATTAAGAGCATTTTTTACTCTTTCATTTTTTATTGACCTAGAGGAAAATAGATGACAACTATCAAGTTATAGGAATTACCCACTTGATTTCAATTGATTATAGCATTTCACTAATGAATTGGATGATTAATAGAATGAAATTTTATTTCAGAAATCTGATGAGACATGAACCATGGTCTCACCTACCTTGAGACCAGAACTAGATGGTGCCTGGCTACCACTACTGACCATCTCACAATAGATGGTGCTGGAGAACTTGTTGTTGTTAGGTGCCATCGAGTCATCTCTGGCTCATAGCGACCTTATGTACAACAGAACAAAACACTGCCTGGTCCTGTGCCAGCTTCACGATCCTTGCTATACCTGAGCCCATTGTTACAGCCAATGTGTCAATCCACCTTATTAAGGGCTTTCCCCTTCCTCATTATCCCTCCACTTTACCAAGCATGATACCTTCTCCAGAGAATGATCCCTTCTGACAACATGACCAAAGTATGTGAGACGAAGTCTGGCCATTCTTGCTTCCAAGGAGCATTCCGACTGCACTTCCTCCAGGACAGATTTGTTACTTCATTTAGCAGTCCATGGCACTTTCACTCTTCTTCACCAACACCAGAACTCAAAAGCATCAACTCTTCTTCAGTCTTCCTTATTCATTGTCCAGCTCTCACATGCTTATGAGATAATTGAAAATACCATGGCTTGGGTTATGTGCACCTTACTCTTCAAGGAGACATCTTTGCTCTTCTTCACTTGAAAGAGGTCTTCTGCAGCAGATTTGCCCAATGCAATACATAATCTGATGTCTTTACTGCTGCTTCCATTGGTGTTGATCTTAGAACCAAATAATATGAAGTCTTTGACAACTTCAATGTTTTCTCCATTTATTATGATGCTGTTTATTGGTCCAGCTGTGAGGATATTTGTTTTCTTCATATTGAGATGTAATCCATACTGCAGACTGTAGTCTTCAATCTTCATCAGTAAGTGCTTCAAGTCATCCTTACTTTCAGCAGGCAAAGTTGTGTCACATATTGCAGGTTGTTAATGAGTCTTCCCCCAAGCCTGATGCCATGTTCTTCTTCATATAGTCCAGTTTGTCAGATTGTTTGCTCAGCATACAGATTGAATAAGTATGGTGAAAGGATACAACCTTGATGTACTCTTTTCCTGACATTAAACCATGCAGTATCCCCTTGTTCTGTTCGAACAATGACCTCCTGAGCTATGTAAAGTTCTTCAGTGCACAATTAAGTGATCAGGAATTCCCATTCTTCTCAATGTTATCCATAATTTGTTATAATCCACACAATTGAATGCTTTTGCATAGTCAATAAAGCACAAGTAAACATCTTTCTGGTATTTTCTTTCAACCAAGATCCATCTGACATCAGCAATGATATCCCTCTCTCCAACTCCTCTTCTGAATCCAGCTTGGACTTCTGGAAGTTCTCTGTCAATATACTGCTGCAACTGTTTTTGAATCATCTTCAATAAGATTTTACTTGTGTGTGATATTAATGATATTGTTCAATAATTTCCATATTCTGTGGGATCACCTTTCTCTGGAATGTTCAAATATGGATCTCTTCCAGTCAGTTAGCCAGGTAGCTGTCTTCCAAATCTCTTGGCATAGCTGAGTGAGGGCCTCCAATGCAGCATCCTTTTGTTGAAACATCTCAGTGGGTATCCTGTCAATTTCTGGAGCCTTGCTTTTCCTACAAAAAGGTCAAACTTATAGTACTGGTAAAGAATAGAGGAAACCCAAGCCAATTGCCTGGGATCCTCATTGAACTTGGAACTCAAACCATTCACAGTGGTCACCTATCTGCCAAAGACAGAGTGGCTCACAAAATAAATGTCACCTGTCAGTACTGTGTTCCACTAAACAATATTCTAATTGAGACTTAATGGTCAACATTGACCCTAGACCAAAGATAAGAAAGCAAAGGAGGACAAGGAAGTTAGATTAACAACCACCAGAATGAAAATAATGAGAATGCTTAACACATTAAGAAAAGTGTAACCAATGTCACTGAATAATATGTATGTAGAGAAATGGTTAAATGAGAACCTAATATGCTATGTAAATTTTCCTAAAAAACACAATAAAATATTTTTTAAAAAGGAATGAATAAAAAAGAATCTGACAAGAATTAAGGAATAATTGGGGTACTTCAAAAAATACCTACCAGTTCACTAGATATCTGAGCTTTTCTGCCATTTGAGATATCTTAATCTGAATTTTTAGGATTATTTTTATGAGAGTTGGAGTTGTGTGTCAACTTGGCCGGATCACAATTCTGAGTGGTTTAAGCAGTTGAAATGCGGGTTATTCCCATAATGAGATTGGATGTATGTTTTGAGCAGCCAATCCATTGAAAGGGAGTTTCCCTAGGGGTGTAGCCTGCTTCCAATATATTTATGGTCATCCTGGGAAAAACAGAAACTCTTCTGTGGATCAGGATCCTGTTGTGCTGCCTACAACTGTCCCTGAGGGAACAATCCACCACTTGGCCTGGAGATCTTGGATTCATCATTCATTGGAGTCAACAGCTGGTATGCAGCCTGCCAACCTTGAGCTCATCAACCCATGCATCTGTGTGATTTGGGAAAAGCTTCCAGGTTGAAGTTTGATGCAAGAACTTGGAACTTGCCAACTTCTTTAAGTGTTTGAGCCATTTTTTGAAGATAAATTTCTCTTTCTCTCTCTCTCTCTAAGCTTTACTGGTTTTGCTTCTCTAAAGAACCCAGCCTAACACAGTTAGTACTGAGAGTGGTCTTAGAGAGACAAAATCATAAGGATGAGCTTCCTAAATTGGTTCTCACCAATTCTGTTTTGGTTCTCCAATTTGATTAATCATAAAGGCACTGGTGACTCTGCCTCCATTAGTAAAGAGGGCCCTGCTAATCCATGGTTTGAGGTGGCAACATTAATATGCAAAATCACACCACAATAGATCAAATATTTTTGAGAAGTGAGACTATGGGTGATCACATATAATACTTTTCTGCAATGTTGTCAGCATGAGGAGTATAAGGAAGCTGGTTGGTTGGTCCTTCTTACACTAGACAAAGTGGTGAAAGAATGAGATGAGTTCAGGGCTGCTGAGTCAAAGCTCAAGCACCGCATAAAAGATGTCAATGTTTCCAGTCATGCTCTGAAAGAAAGCCTTATTTCTTCTAGTAACAGAACCCATATTGCTGAAAAACAAACCCAGAGTGTTACTGTAAGGGACTGAACTACAATACCAATTGAATTGCCAACCTAGAATGGTGTCTGAAGTTAAAGTGAGGGCATTGATTGGGGAAAAAATGGATCCTGAAACCTGGAATGGGGACATATGGGCAGGCAGTCAGGAAGATTAGGATACGGATCCTGTAAATTCTGATGAATCCCTCCCACCTAAAGGGATTACTATAAAACCATTATCCATTTCACCTCCATTTGATGGGGTTAACCCAACTATTCCTGCTGGGTCATTGCCTGAGGTAGATGCCATGGAAGACATTGCTGAATGTTCTCAGGAAATTCCCCAACCTCCCACTTTTGCTGCTAGACCTATAACTAAACTTAAGTGCAAGTGAGCCCCAAAAGGTGAAATACAAAGTGTGACTGAGGAGGTAGTATGTTGTTGTTGTTATGTGCTGTCGAGTTGGCCCCAACTCATAGCGACACCTCCTTGTGTTTCTGAGGCAGTATCACTATGGAAATAGATTGCCCAACCTTCCTTCCAAGAGGAGGTAGTATGCTACACCCAAAAAGACTTACTTGGTTTTGCTAACATGTACAGATAGAAACCAGAAGACTATGTTTGGGAATGGCTACTGAGGGTGTGGGATAATGGTGCAAGGAATATAACCTTGGATTAGTCTGAATTTCTTGCCCACTAAGTACAGATTCTTCATTCAATGTTTCAGCTCGAGAGATTAGGAAAGGATCTAATTGTTTGTTTGTTTGGCTTACTGAAGCATGGATTATGCAGTGGCCTATATTAAGTCAAGTTGAAGTACCAGACCTGAAGGACCTGAAGGCACAAGTAAGTTGCATGAGGAAGTGGCCCAAATGCCTATGGCCTCTACTCCAGTCACATTACCTTCCTTCTCCCAGTCTGCACCTATGGCTTCATGGGGAGTTCCTTAAGATCACTTGACAGAGGAAGAAAAAACTCATGCCTAGTTTACAGATGGTTCTGGGTGATATGCAGGCACCATTAGAAAGTGAGTAGCAGCAGCACCGCAGCCCTTTTCTCGGACTTCCCTGAAGGACAGTGGTGAAGAGAAATCCTCCCAATGCACAGAACTTTAAGCCATGCATCTGGCTGTTCACTTTCCATGGAATAAGAAATAGCCAGATGAAAAAAAAAAAAAAAAAAGAAGGTGGGGACCAGGTTTGCTGGTCCAATGGAGCCTGGTGTAACCACTGAGACTATGGCCCTTAGTTGCCCTTCAGGTCTGGAATTGAACCCACAACTGTGGTTTCCAGCCAAACAAAGTACAGGCATGTGAGTTAAACATTTACCTCAAGTACACACACCCTGGAGAGAACAATCATGGAAGAAGGACGGGCTGCTTATGCACAGGGAGATAGCTCAGGGTGCAGAAGAGTATGAAGGGATGGACACTGGGAGGAGGTAACTATGGGGAGGAAGTGGGAGGGGAGCTGCTGCATTGTAAATTTTGGTCAATGACATGAGACAAAGTATATATGAACTGCTGTATGAAAAGTGAATTTACTCTGTAAATCTTCACCCAAATCCTAATAAAAAAAAAAAGAAAAGAAAAAAAAGAAATGGCCAGATGTACCATTGTATACGGATTCATAGGCCATGGCTAATGGCTTGGCTGGATGGTCTGGGACTTGGAAGGAGCATGACTGTAAAATTGGTGACAAGGATATATGGGGAAGAGGTATGTGAATAGATCTATCTTCATGGGCCAAAGGGGTAAAGATATTTGTGTCTCATGTGAATGCCCACCAAAAGGTGACCTTGGCAGAGGAGGACTTTAACAATCAGGTTGATAGCATGACATGTTCAGTGGAAACCAGTCATTCTTTTTCCCAGCTACTCCTGTCATTGCTCAATGGGCTCATGAATAAAGTGGCCATCGTGGCAGGGATGGAGGCTATGCATGGGCTCAGCAAAATGGACTTCCACTTTCCAAGGCTGATTTGGCTATTGTCTCTGATCTGCCAGTATCAGAGACCAACATTGAGTCCGCAATATGGAACCATTCCTCAGGGTGATCAGCCAGCAACTTGTTGGCAAGTTGATTTCATGAACCACTTCCATCATGGAAGGACAGCATTTTGTTCTTACTGGAACAGATACTTATTCTGAATATCTATTTGCCTTCCCTGCCCCCGATGTTTCTACCAAAACTACCATCCATGCCTTATCCACTATCATGGTTTACCATCATGGTTTACATACTTATCCACTGTCATGGTATCCCACACAACATTGCTTTGGATCAAGGGACTCACTTCACAGTAAATGAAGTGTGGCAAAGGACCTATGCTCATGGAATTCACTGGTATTACCATGCTCTCCATCATCTTGAAGCAGCTGGCTTGATAGAACAATGGAATGGCCTACAAAAAACACAATTGTAGCACCAGCAAGGTGGCAATACATTGAAGGGTTGGGGCAATGTTCTTCAGGAGGCTGTATATGCTCTAAACCAGCATCCAATATATGGTGCTGTTTCGCCAATAGCCAGGATTCATGGGTCCAGGAACCAAAGGGTAGAAATGGGTGTGGTACCACTACCCCTAGTGACCCACTCAAAAAAAATTTGCTTCCTGTCCCTGCTACCCTATGCTCTGTAGGTCTGGAGAGCTTAGTCCCAAAAGGAAGAACACTCCCACCTGGAGACACAGTAAAGATTGCATTGAACTGGAAGTTAAGAATACTACCCGGCCATTTTGGCTTCCTCATGCCTCTGGATCAACAGACAAAGAAGGGCATTACTGTACTATCTGGTGTGATAGATCCTGATTACCAAGGGGAAATTGGATTGACATTACATAATGGAGGTAAAGAAGAATATGTCTGGAATACAGGAGATTCTTTAGGACATCTCTTAGTACTACCACGCCCTGTGATTAAAGTCAATGGAAAATTACAGCAACCCAATTCTGATATGACTATTAATGGCCCAGACCCTTCAGAAATGAAGGTTTGCGTCACCCCACAAGGCAAAGAACCATGACTAGCTGAGGTGCTTGCTAAGAGCAAGGGAAATATGAAATGGGTGGTGGAAGAAAGTAGTTCTGAATATCAGTTCCCACCATGTGACCACTTGCAGAAATGAGAACTGTGATTGTTATATTTCTTCATTGTATATGTGCATGAAATATTTTTGTTTCTTTCTCTTATGAACTCTAAACTGTAAACAGAGTTAATGCATTTCCCTTGTATGTGTGTTAGTATATCATGTTAGGGGCAAATATGACTTTATAATTGCCCTTATTTAAAGATTATATATGGTTAAGGGAATACAACTGCCAAGATGACAAAGGGTGGACTGTGATAGTTGGAGTTGTGTATCAACTTGGCTGGACCACAATTCTGAAGGGTTTGAGCAGTTGTGATGTGGATTATTCCCATGATGAAAGCGGATGTATGTGTTTTGAGCAGCAAATTCATTGAAAAGGAGTTTCCCTAGGGGTGTGACCTGATTCCAATATGTTTATGGACATCCTGAGAAAAGAGACACTCTTCTGTGGATTGGGATCCTGTTGTGCTGCCTACAACTATCCGTGAGTGAACAATCCACCATTCAGCCTGGAGATCTTGAATTCATCATTCATTGGCATCAATAGCCAGTATACTGCCTGGCAACCTTGAACTCGCCAGCCCCTGCAACTGCATGATTCAGGAAAAGCCTCCAACTTAACATTTGATCCAAGAACTTGGAACTTGCCAGCTTCTGTAAGTGTGTGAACCATTTTCCTAAGATAAATTTCTCTTTCTCTGTCTCTATATAAGCTTTAGTGGGTTTGCATCTCTAGAGAATCCAGCCTAACACAATCTTCACTAACTAAATTACCAGATAATGATTTAAACTTTTTTTTTTTTCCTATTAAAATCTTATATATGACTTTATTTTCATGAGAGTTCAAATTTGTATTGAGCTATAAACCATTAGAATACTGAACTCAAGCTTGGCTGCAATTTGGTTTCACCCGAGCAGCTTAAAAATGGTTATTAAAAATAATACAATTGATACTGAATTGGGACTTGCAGTCAGTAATTTTTGTCTTTTAACAATCTCATCAGATAATTCTAACATGTAGGTAGTATTGTGAACTCTACATTCCTCAAATCTATTAACTATTGTAATATAAATCAGATTTCTATTATACATAGTGGCTAAGGCATTCAGCTGCTAACCAAAAAGTCAGCAGTTCTGAACCCATCAGCCACTCAGCAGGAGAAAGATGAGGTAGTGTGTTTCAGTAAAGATTTTTCACAGCCTTGGAAACCCTATTGGGCAGTTTTACTCTGTTCTCTAGTGTCCCTATGAGTAGGAATTGACTCCATGGCAGTGGGTTTGGTTTTCTTTCTTATCATTTTTATTGTAAATTGTTGTCGTTAGGTGCTGTCAAGTCAATTCTGACTCATAGCAACCCTACATGCAACAGCACAAAACACTGTCCTGTCCTGTGCCACCCTCACAACCCTCGCTACGCTTGAGCCCATCATTACAACCACTGTGTCAGTCCATCTCATTGCAGGCCTTCCCTTTTTCACTGACCCTCCACTTTACCAAGCATGATATCCTTCTCTAGGGACTGGTCCCCTCTGACCACATGACCAAAGTAGGTGAGATGAAGCCTGGCCATTCTTGCTTCCAAGAAAAATTCTGGTGGCACTTCTTCCAGGATAGATTTGTTCATTCTTCTGGCACTCCATGGTATTTTCAGTATTCTTCGACAACACCAAAATTCAAAGGCTTAAATTCTTCAGTCTTCCTTATTCATTGTCCATCTTTCATATGCATATAAGGTGATTGAAAATACCATGGCTTGGATAAAGTTCACAATAGGAACTACATGTTAGAATTACCTGATGTTGCTGTTGTTGTTATGTGCTGTCGAGTCAGACCTGACTCATAGCGACCCCTCCTTGGGTTTCTGAGGCGGTATCACTATGGAAGTAGACTGCCCAACCTTCCTTCAGAGCCGTGGCTAGTGGGTTTGAACCGTCAGCCTCTGGTTAACAGTCAAGTGCCTTAGGCACTACGCCACCAGAGCACCTAGAATTACCTGATACCTGTAATTGGGTTTCACTTGAGCAGCTTAAAAATTGTCGAGGATAATATAATTGATACTGAATTGGGACTTGTGGTTGGTAACTTTGTCTTTAAACAATCGTATCAGAATTCTATAGATAATGAAACTATGATAATTAAATATTAAGAAAGAAGTTGTTTTCCAGAATATTTTACTTAATTTGAAAAACAAAATGCCATCTTTTTTGCTGTTAGGTCACAATGAATAGTCTACAATCAATAACATAAAGGATATCCCTTTCTTTGGAAGTATGATTAAAAGACACAATTGCAAATGTTATTAAGGCACATAATGAAGATGAAATCAATTTAAAATATAATACAATATTTTTAGTTACAAATGATCATAACTGGAAATAATTTCTTTGTTTGATCCTTAAAGCATTTCAGTAGAGAAGACATCTCACTTCTCATTAAGTAGCTTTTTATGTAACGACTATTAAGACCTATTGCTCTGTTCTTCCACTCTTTGTTTAAAAACAAAGTGGCTATAAAAAAATGAAAGCTCCAGAGAGAAAGGCAAAAACTTTAAAAAGAGAAAATGACAAATGTAAGTGTCACTACGCACAGTATAATTTCAATTTGCAGGTTGCAAAGATGAATGAGACTTCAGGTGAAAACAGCTTTGTTAGCATAGCCCTGATGGAAATAAGGGAAGGTGAACACAGCTTGGCCCCTGTGGTTAGGATGGTGCACAATTCTGTCACGCGTTTTTATACATGCGTTGTTTTACATCTTCCCCCTGTTCCTATTTATAAAAACCTTATCACTTCATTATAAAAGGGACTTTTTGTAATTTATAAAGTACACATAATTAAAATATATAAGCAGCTGCTGCAGTTTCTCAAGATGCCTCCGTGTTCCTCATTGCCTTGACTTTTTACCTGAAACCTATGAGTGTGTTCCTGTGGTGCTTTCTATGCTAATAAACCTGCAAAATATTAAACACTATGACTCTTTTTGTATTATTTAAAAAATGTCATCATATTTTCTTTTCTGTTACTGGCTGTATTTATATTATGACCATAAAAATGAAATGAATTTTGATAGGGGCAGAAAACTTAGTGTATAGTTTTCAAATGGAACACAGTGACCAAAAATCATTCTGGAGTATTTTGAATAATATGACAGACTTGTGTACAGAGAGCTACTTATCTCTGTTACAACTTTGGGAAAATTTTCATATTTTCCTTGCATTTAAAATTTAATTAAAGAATCTCCTTGCATGTGTACAATTGATCCTCATGAAAACCTCTTACTGCATTAAGGGATTTCCAAGCTGGAAACAGACAGTGTGTGGTTTTATGTTTGCCAAGTTTTGCCATCTCAAAATCTTGAAACAATAACATTTTGGCTGCTTTTATAACACTCATTTAATGTTTACAGTTTAGTAAATGTGCATTTTTATAAACAGAGGGCTTACCTAATTAAACTGGACCAGTGTAAGAACTAGGTCAATGTATTGTGAACATAATAATCCCAATATGGTTGGGTTACTGAACAGCTCAATTTTGCTCATTGAGTTCTATCGATTTTTGGCAGAGAGAAAAGAAAGAAAGAACAGATGGTGAAAGAAAGCAATTGAGCTGCTGGTGATGGAATACACTATCACACTGAATTATAAAGAATGGCGCTCCAATCCCCTGAATAGTTATTTCAATTAGAGTACAAAATCAACATATACTGCTTAATTATGAAGCAATGGAAATTTTTCAACAAAAATGAATATAGAGTTCATTTTCAAGTTGCAACGATTCAGTGTTAAAATACAACATCATATGAGACAACAAGGTTGCATACTGCAGTTGGATTAATGAAAAAGATAAACTTTTTATTTTCCTATTTGGGTTGGAGGGTGGGGTAGGACTTGCATTTCTTCATTGTCAGTTTGAGTGCTCAGATC
The DNA here is from genome assembly GCF_000298275.1 of Orycteropus afer afer. Lineage (NCBI taxonomy): Eukaryota > Metazoa > Chordata > Mammalia > Tubulidentata > Orycteropodidae > Orycteropus > Orycteropus afer. The sequence continues at coordinate 27,283,397 of NW_006921594.1, forward strand.
TGAGGAATTGTTAATAGTTTGAAGCCAGTGAAGCTTTGTTACATATGGAAATCATAGTAAGTATATAAACTAACATCTTTCCCCTCATGAAGAAAAAGTATTCCACCTTTATATATATAAAACCCCAACAAAAATTCATCCTTTTCCAAGAATAACATAAAGCTCTTGACTTAAAATAATATGACAAATTAAATTCAACTGGATATAGTTAGTGTTCCATTAATTGAGCACTAATGTTTTATCATACAAGTCTAAACAGCAGCTACATGTAAGATTTGAAAAAAAAAAAAATATATATATATATATATATGAACTAATTAATAAATGAAATATAATGATTATATTTTAAATAAATAGTTTTAATAAGAATAAACTATCACTCTAAGATAGGATTAATTATTTTAATGCTAAACATTTTTAAAATCTTTTTTTCCTGAATATTTTATTTTGATTAGATGGAAGCATAATCATTTTGAGTTTTCTGCATTGGCTCCAACATGAGAATAACAAGTTAGTAGGTTCCTTCAAATAAGGTCAAAAATGGAAAGACCCATCATCAATTTTTATGTTGAGTGGCAGAGGAAAGAATGACCAAAACCAAGATCACATGATACCTCTGCAAATATCAAACACACTCTTTTTAAATTTTGAATCAGAACTTCCACATATTTTGTGAGTTAATCAAACCAATACACTACATTTTCCATTTTTATATCGTCAGTCACTAAAATTAAACTGATCTTATACTGATTTTTGAAAGAGCAAAACTAAAAACTCAGTCATTTCCAAGTATCACTTAGTTCAGGGATCAGCTAACCTTTCCTGTCAAGGGTCAATATAAAATATTCGAGATATTTCAAGGTGAGAGACAGTATTGAGGATGTTGTATAGGTACTTATGTAACATGAGAGAAAAATTTCTATAATATTTTTATCGACAACTTTCAAAACTTTATTTATGGAACTACAATTTGAATTTCATATAATTTTCACATCACAAAATATTATTCTTTTGATTTTGCTTGTAACCATTTAAATACAAACAAAATCTTAGTTTATAGGATGGACCAAAAGAGGCAGTGGACTGGATTTGGACCACAAGCAGTTTGCCAACCTGTATGCGATTTAGAAAGTGTCTAAGAATCACATGTTGTTGTTATGTGCCGTCGAGTCGGCCCCGACTCATAGTGACCCCTCCTTGGGTTTCCGAGGCAGTATCACTATGGAAGTAGATTGCCCAACTTTCCTTCTGAGGAGTGGCTGGCAGGTTTGAACCGCCAACCTTCTGGTTAGCAGTCAAGTGCCTTAGGCGCTATGCTACCAGAGCTCCTTTTATTTAATATTTCAGTTATTAGCTATGGTGGAGGGTTCTCTCTGGTTAGGATATTTGGCATACTGTGTTATATCAATTTTTGCAGTATTATTCCTAATCATTGAAAAAGTAGTATTTTCCATTGTAACTCTCTGAACTATCTTCAAAATATCTTCATAAAACTGTTATTTATTTATCAGAAGGATGTAATCAATTTTATTGTAGTAAAATGGAGAAACCTAGGATGACTTCAAGTTTTCTATTCAGCTGCATAGATGGTGGAGTCATTCATTGAGAGAAGGAGAACCAGAGGAATAAGTCAGACAGAGGCTAACATAATGAACTCAAGTTGGCATGAATGGAAGTTGCTCATTAATTCAAATTGCTGTAGCCACAGAGAGAGTCCCAGGAGGCAAAGAGTGGATCTGAAATTTACAAGCAGAAAGATGAAACTGAAATCAAATCCTAAGGTCCAGAAATACGAAGATAACGCATAATTGGTTCCTGTACCAGTTCCTTTACAAGTGTACAGGCTTATGATAGTCAAGGTGAGTGTTTTAATGTTTAGAGTTAAGTATACCAATTATTCAGCTGGCCACCACTCAAAACACTTTTCTAAGTGAAACAGCTGAATTAAAAACAAAAATATAATCAATGGTTTTCATGGTTGCCTGTTGTTTTTATCTCTAAACAGAAGAACTCATCACTTGTTGTAAAACTAGAGCAGCCGCATTATCTAAAAACAGTTTTTCTCTTTCTCCTTGAAAGATTGATGAGCCTCTTAACATTTCATAAAGGCTGGCCACTTCATTTATGCTGAGAAGTAATGCCTCCAATAAAGCATCTGAAATAGAATGTGACAATTGACTCTAGTCTCTGATTTCATTAATTTGTCAAAAAGTTTGCCAAAACTTAGGGACCTTTACAGGAACCAGGTCCAAGTTGCCAACAATACAGGGGTGATACTGAAGTGTCAGAATGGGATTTATAGTTCAGAGAGTAAATCGTGTAGAACACAGAGGTTTTGCATTATGTTAGCCTCACCCAGCCATAACATAGGAGTTTCACTTGAGTTTCACACAACATTTCTTGAAGTCTATAAAATGTTTATATACTAAATAACAATTTGGGTTTCTGAGGCTATAAATCTTTATGGAAGTAGATTGCCTGGTCTTCCTTCCGCAGAGCAGCTGGTAGGTTTGAATCACTGACTTTCCAGTTAGCAGTCAAGTGCCTTATCACTACGCCACCAGAGCTCCTTGAACTAAATAACTTAAACATCAACAAAATAATTGAGATTAGAACTGCTCATTTTTGCAAGAATATAAAGCCAAAACCAAATTCACCGCCCAGAATCGAGTAGATTCTGACTCATATAGTGAGCCCTAGTGGGTTTCCAAGGCTGCAAATCTTTACAGAAGCAGACTGCCTCCTCTTTCTCCCATGCAGCAGCTGATGGGTTTGAACCACTCACCTTTTGGTTAGCAGCCAAATGCCTTAACCTCTTAACATTTTCTTCTGTGAATTAAATTATATAATGGCATATGATTAGCTGCACAGTATTGGAAAACCATACATTATGATTCACTTGAACATATAATGATTGAGTTGGGTTTCATTTTTTGTTTATTTGATTTATGGAAATCAATATCATTTTATAAATACATAGAATGAGTGAGATCTTGATTGAAATTATTCTTCTTGTAAACTGTAACTGTTCTTTTTATATGTAATCCATATGCTTGGGGAAAAAAATCTCGTTTGTTCCAAGATTTTCGAGTTGTGTGTGTGTGTCTGTGTGTGTGTATGTATGGAGTTAGTAAAAGAAAAATAATATTTGGTTAACTCTTTGGAAACACAATATTATCTGAAATGTTTAGCATCTCATAACTAACAGCACTAATTCATATCAAGAAATTCCAGGCAATTGTGATTTCACATTTACTTTTTCTCATCTTTTTTTTTTTGTTGTTGTTCTAGTGAAATGATAAGGCTGGGCAATCTACTTCCATAGTGATACTGCCTCGGAAACCCAAGGAGGGGTCGCTATGAGTCGGGGCCGACTCGATGGCACATAACAACAACAACAA
>NW_006921594.1:27286897-27301574 GCF_000298275.1 Orycteropus afer afer
TCCATAGTGATACTGCCTCGGAAACCCAAGGAGGGGTCGCTATGAGTCGGGGCCGACTCGATGGCACATAACAACAACAACAACAACAACAACAACAAGTGAAATGATTATGCACAATTATATAGCTGCAACTCTTGAACATTGGTCTCTTTCAATAATTTTGGATAAGATCATTGTTAGCCAAAAGCAGTGATTAAAAGTAAAAGCTTGGGTGCCAGATAGACATGAACCCTATTCTCTTCAAATTGTTTGTTCCACTTTGGGCCTTGGTTTCTTCATCTATAAAATGATGGAAAATAATATCTACTGCCTGAGGTTGCTAGAATGACTACACGAAATAGTTTACATAAAATTCTTATCATTGTTTTTCCCTAATAATAGACATTCATTATATGGTGATTTTTTTTTTTTTTTTTTCACTTAGTTATTGTTACAGGAACAGGAGAGTTAATTTCCTTGTTTAAGTAACTTTAAAACAATTATTTTAGAGCTAACTGTATTTCAAACAGCACTATACATGAATGTTAGGGAACACCACCCATCCTTCGTAAAGGGGAATAGGCAGATTGATTCCAATCAGGCACCTCACTAGGTACCTAGTTCAGTTAGGCATTCTGATATCAGGGTCCCCTTACTTTAGGAGCAGAAGGGCTCACCTCTAGGAGGAGGCATGTGCTCAAGTTTAGTAATGAGCAATTTATAAATTGGGAGCTCTGGTAGCATAGTGCCTAAAGCACTTGACTGCTAACCAGAAGGCTGGCAGTTCAAACCCACCAGCCACTCCTCGGAAGGAAAGGTTGGGCAATCTATTTCCGTAGTGATACTGCCTCAAAAACCCAAGGAGGGGTCGCTATGAGTCGGTCCGACTCGACGGCACATAACAAGAACAAACAAATAACAATTTATAAATTGTTTAGGATGTAGTTCTTATGTTTCAGTGCAAAACGAATATTAAGAGTTATTCTGTGGTGTGTTATAAATTGCATATTCAATTTAAATAAAGATCCAAATTAGTGTGAATAGGAAGAACTTTGAAGCAAAGGACTAAGCTAAAAAATTATTATCCAGACTGGAATACATACTAAGGTTAAAAACTGGAATTTTCTTTTGAACAAAATCGATTCCTTCCTTTCCAAGTTGTCTAGATGAGTTAAAGACTGAGTATTAAACAGACAGATAACTTATTTTGGTTATATAATAAAAGTTGACAATTTTGGGGGACTGTAAACCAACAACAGCCTCTTTTCTCTTCTTTCTAGATTATTAAATCCATCATTTTCATTCAAACAATCTGATAAATACTACATCAGGTGCATCTATGTACAGTTATCAAAGGCTTGACAGGGGAATGCTGAGTCTGGAAGTAGGCATAGGAGCAGAAGGAGCAGAATGTATGGGAACCTTGCCTGCCCCACAAAAGAATGCTATTAATTTTATGCAACTTTTATTTACTGTCAGAGTGATTCACCAACACTAACAAGCATTAAATTTTCACAGCATGGGATATGGTAAATCTGTGACAGTCTAAATATGAAATTCTGAATTAAAATTATCATTTTTTTCCCCTAAGAACAATCCTTTCTATTTAGTTACTCCATTTTAAGGTACACAATATCTTGTTTCTTGGAATTTATAAATTGTTTAGGATGTAGTTCTTATATTTCAGTACATACATATCTTGGTACAAAATGCATATTAAGTGATTATTCTGTGGTACGTTGTAAATTCCTAAAGCAATTTAAATAAAAGTCCCAATTAGTGTGAATAGTAAGAACTTTGAGGCAAAGAATCAGCCAAGTCAAAAGATTATTATCCAGACTGGAATAGAGATCAGAGGGGTGTAAATATGTTTTCTATTGGGATTTCTACCACAAATGGTTCCTGCTTCCTGTATTTAATAGAAAACATATCATAAGTTTGATGTATACCTATTAAAAATAAATCATTAATTATCTTCTATGATTTATGAGTTCATTTATTTATGACAGATGGCATGGCAAGCTACTATGGTGCCAAATTAATGTTTGTAAAGGTCTGAAAAGGGTGACTTAAAAATGAGCATTTTTCTTCAAGGATAATAGTAGAAGTATCAGTATTTGTAGACCAAGTGGACAACTTGTTTTCTTAAGCTTCGTATCTAAGAATTTAAGAATGCCAAAGTATTTCTTCAAGCATTTAACAGAGCTTTCAGATCTGACAGGGAGTAATTCTTAGCATTCACTATCCACTCAACAATTTCCAAGCTACTCTGACAATGCTGGTTTGTGTACTGGAAGCAGAGATGTTGATAAAAATAAGTAACAGTCTGGAGTTGTCTTTCCTAGGATATGCATTAAATTTAGAGTGTGCAACATCCAATTTCGGTAGTGAGGATAATTGACTTTGGAAATTGGAAAAAAAAAAATGGCACCATCTAAGCCTTCTTTCATAATTGCATAATAATGTCTAGCCTTCAGCCATACAATTGGACTGCTTAAGTGGTGATATCGAGTTTCTTGGAAATATTTTCAGAGTATTCTCTGGCAATTAGGAACACCCAAGGAAAAATTTAAGAAAATGTTACTCTACAAGTGAGAGAACATGATGAAACATGTTAGTTCAAATAAAGCTCTTTCTTCTGTATGAGTAATTTAAGTGAAAATACTGAAAGAAGACACCTGCAACCAATGTAATGCCTTAGAATTGTGATTCTAGAAGAGAGAACTAAGGGCCAAACAACACACAGCCTTCTTTTACTCTGTGTCACTATTATGCTTCCTGGGCTGAAAGGAACCACTTATTGTCAGGAGCAATTTCAATAATAAATAAGATCTCATAAGATTATGAGGATATGTTATCATTTAATAATAATGATAACTTAGTTTTTGGTAAGTTGTGTTCTATATGTTCACTTTTTAAAAACACATTCAGAAAAGTTTCTTTCTTAATTTTCATCATCCAAAAATTCAATATCCCATGCAAAAGTTTAAATAACTTTTTTAAGTTAGTGCTCTCTCCTGTCTCAAATGAGTAAGAGATGTAAGAAAAGAAAAATAAAGCATTAACCAATATTTTAAAGTAAAATATCTTCAATCCCCTCTCACAGCATCTATTTCCTCCTCTGCGTTCCACTCTTCTTATTTGAATTACTTCTATGCCTGTAATTCTCTTGATAAACTGGATAGCTAGGTGTGGAAAGCAACTCCATTGCTATCCGTAATTATTGGAATATCTGGTCATCTCGCTCCTCCAACTCTCTTCTATTATATATCTTAGCCTGGCCAAGGCTCATCATTCTTTCCAGAAAACAGGGAGATAATAGAAAGTCAGACACAACAATTTCTTCCAGCGTCAACAAGTATAGCCATGTTGATTGAAATGGTTTATTCAACCAAATGGTTGATACACTTGAGCAGAAAAGGCAATCATACAATTTGTCTCTTTCTCCCCAAACACAGCATATGTTTTTTACGTAATCACTCACACCATTATCTCAGATCTACCTTACTTGTACCCTCCCTTTGATCCTGTTTTATTTCACTCCTTTATGAAAAATGCTGCTTTGCTGTTTCATTACACTTATATATTCTGCACTTCTATCAATGCCATGGTACCTCATATTGTATACCATTCTTATATTTTATATAAATGTCTAATATTTACTGGACACATACCATGGTAAGCACTTTTCTTAATGCTTCATGTGTATTATCCAAAGGTACTATCTAAGGTCCATGCAATCTATTCAACAACCCAAAATTTTAGATCTTAATATTATCCACATTTTACAGATAGACTTTGAGTTTCAGTGAGCTATCTTGACCAAGGTCACACAGAAATTAAATGTCAAATTTTAATTCAAACCTCTGATTGCTAAATTCATGCTCTTAACTCATGTTCTACTGTTTCCAATGAGACTGTGTTTCTGAGCTAGTGCCCTTTTACCTTGAATTATTGATAATGATGATGATAGTTTTTTTTGGAATTGTTTCATTTCCTTTGGAAATTCAATGGCAAGAGAGCAAACAGATAGTTATTGAACACCTCTTTTGTAACATGCACTTTTATGCTCAGAAAAGTCAAGTTATTCAATTACTACTTGAACTTATTTCATACCATTTTCTTAAACATGCCTGGGCAAACTAAAGTACAAATTTCATGATATGTCTTTGATATTATATCTCCTACATATTATTCATTCTAATTTCCTAACTTAGAATGTTTCCTATTCTCCCCCTCTACTCCATACCTGCCAAAAATGCTCTATAATGCTCTTCCTATGTAAAGACTCTTCTGATTTCTCACTGTGATCTCAATTTTCTGAATTCCCAGAGTTCTTCATTGAAATGTTACTCTTCACATATTACTTCCTAATGCCCATTTTGACATATCTTCCTCCATCCTTCCATTGAATTTCAGCTCCCTGGGGGCAGAGAGCATGCCATATTTATCTATGGATCTCTCATAATTTATATTCTACTGTTTTGAACAATATTTTGTGCAGATAATTTATGAATAATGATTATAAATAATAACATTGCAAATCATAGTAGTATTTATTAGGGGTGCATTCAAAGATTATAAAAAATCATTGATCACTTTTATACAATGATTTTCAGGGCTGGCTCACAGTACCTCAATAATAGTACCTTCTCATAAAAGGCTAAATTAATTCTCTGCTCCTCAAATTTACTATGAATATTAATGCTGCATGCTTCCAGAGAGTATGATTTCCCTAGAAAGCTCTTCACTATTTTTCCTTGTGTAATATTTTTCATCTTTAAAGGACCAACTTCATAGAAAGTTACATTAACTTCCTTTAAACCATATTTCTCTCATACTCAACAGAACACCCTAGCATAATTACCAGATCACTGACATGTCTATACTTCATAGTATTATGTTTTACATGTTTATCTTAGTGACTAATTTTCCTTATTATATGGTGTATTTTCTCCAATAGTATACCATGAACTTTCTTTTTTTAAAAAAAGGATTAATCCTAAGTATTTTTCTATTGCTAATAACCATTGTAAATGCCAAAATTTTTAGATGACAGCTACTTGGCCAACTGGCTGAAATAGATCATTAATATTTATGCCCATTCCAAAGAATTTGGAAATTATTGAACAATATCATCAAAATCACATGGAAGTAAAATTTTACTGAAAATAATTTAAAAATGGTTGAAGCAGTATATAGACAGAGAACTTCCAAAAATTCAAGCCAGATTCAAAAGAGTACGTGGAACACGGGATATCATTGCTGACAGATGGATCTTGACTGAAAGCACAGAATATCAGAAGGATGTGTACCTGTACTTTATTGACTATGCAAAGACATTTGACTGTGTGGATCATACCAAATTATGGATATAATTGTGAAGGATGGGAATTCCGGAACATTTAATTGTGCTCATGAAGAACCTAGAATAGACCAAGAAGCAATCTTCAAATAAACATGGGGACACTGCATGGTTTAAAACCAGGAAAGGTGTGTGCTCAGGTTTATATCCTTTCACCACAGTTACTCAATCTATATGCATATAATTCAAGATGCTGGATTATATGAAGAAGAATTCAGCATCAAGTTTGGAGGATGATTTATTAACAACCTGTGATATGCAGATGACACAACCTTGCCTGCTGAAAGTGAGAGGACCTAATGTACCTACTGATGAAAATCAGAGACTTTAGCCATCAGTATGGATTACACCTCACATAAAGAAAAAAAAAAAAATCCTCACCACTGGACAAATAAGAAACTTCTTGATAAGTGGAGAAAAGATTGAAGTTATCAAGGATTTCATTTTACTCAGATCCACAATCAATGCCTATCTATGGAAACAGTAGTCAAGAAATCAAACAATATATTCCATTAGGAAAATGTGATGCAAAGGACCTCTTAAAGTGTCAAGCAGCAGAGATATCAGTTTGAAGACTAAGGTAGGCCTGACCCAAGTTATGCTATTTTCAATCACCTTATATGCATGGGGAAGAAATGATACATTTGGATTATGGTGCTGGTGAAGAATACTGAATATACTAAGGACTGCTGGAAGAACAAGCCAATCTGTCTTGAGTAAATACAGCCAAAATGCTCCTTAGAAATAAGGATGGTGAGACGTCATCTCACATACTTTGTACGTATTTTCAGGAGGTATCAGTCCCCAGACAGGACATCATGGTTGGTAAAGTAGAGGCTCAGTGAAAAAGAGGAAGACCCTCAACAAAACAGATTGACACAGTGGCTGCAACAATGGGCTGAAGAATATCAATGATTGTGAGGACGGCACAGGACCAGGCAGTGTTTCCTTCTCTTGTGCATCGGGTTGCTGTGGGTAGCAACCGACTCAACGGCACCTAGCAACAACAATAATCATTACAGTGATTGGTAAAAATCATACTTAGTAATTACTCAATAATATTATCTATATATTTTCATTAAAAAAAGTATAACAGTATAATAATATCCTTTTTTGGTTACCTCAATATGTTCAAATTGTTGTTATTGTTGTTGTTGTTATGTGCCATCGAGTAGGCCTGACTTGGCAGTATCACTATGGAAATAGATTGCCCAACCTTCCTTCCAAGGAGTGGCTGGTGGGTTTGAACCACCAGCCTTCTGGTTAGCAGTCAAGTGCCTTAGGCACTATGCTATCAGAGTGCCTATGTTCAAATTAGGGGGACTTTTTCATTTATTTGGTGTATTGCTTAATGAGCAAATTGGGAGTACTATGACCCTGATTTCAGTATAACAAATATGACCTTATGCTTCTTCTCCCATTAAATAGATGCCAAGAAAATGCTAAAATATTCATCTGTGATTTATTTTGTTTTGTTCTTATTTGTTTTCTTTCTTCTCATTGGTGTATATCTGTGTGTGGATATTGTTGTTGTTGTTGTTTGCCGTCGAGTCGGCCCCGACTCATAGTGACCCCTCCTTGGGTTTCCAAGGCAGTATCACTACAGAAGTAGGATTGCCCAACCTTCCTTCCGAGGAGTGGCTGGTGGGTTTGAACCGCCAGCCTTCTGGTGAGCAGTCAAGTGCCTTAGGCACTATGCCACCAGAGCTCCTTATGTGCACACATATATATATGTCTGTGTCTGATAACACTACTTTGAATTTGTGTTATTTCAATATCCAGCTTTATATGCAGCAGATGGTAAAAATATTTTAAAAGAGGTACAACACCAACATATTGAGGTGAAGAGTTTCATTGTTTTGAATTTGAAGAAGAATAAGCATTTAGTTTTATTATATCTATTTCCTTCTCAAGAAGATTAGTTTACGTTTTATGTGCTCAAAATTTATGAAATGTTATGAAACAAATATATAAGCAGAAAGAGTAGACAAAAACCAAATTGATACTTTAAAAGAAAAAGGAATCATTTCTTTCAACCAAGGATAGCTATGCTCATTCTAAAATAGAATCCTTGACAAACTTAGTTTTTTAGAGATAAGAGTAACATAATTATGCAGAATTACAGCTACTTACATTTTAATAATTACTTAAGGGAAAAAATATTTGTCTTTGAATATTGTGTCTTGAGAAAAATGTAAATACAGAAAATAGCTCTATATTTCACATTTATTGGTTTTTACTAAGAAAACACTAGTAGTTTTTAAAAATTCATCACTGATTATTTTTACATTCAAGTTACTACTAAAAGGCAAGTTTCTCTTTGTGATGTGGTTATAATTTATAACCACAGACAGTCTAAGTTTTTAAGCTAAAACTATACCTCACCTTAACATATCATTTACATATCCTGATTGCTTCCACATGTCTGGCATAAGGTAAAATAGTTTATGAGCATTGTAATATGGCTAAAGCCACAATGAAATAAAATTCATCTTTGTCTAGAGTATCTCAGAAATTTATTCATGTTGGTACTTAAAATGTTTTCCAAAAGAATTTAGTCTTCTAAAAAATCCTTTAAAAGCCAACTGTGGTTCGTGTCACCTCCCTTTCAAACGATGTCTAGATTTCACAGTCTGGTTTCCAAGTGTCTTCTGTTAGACAAAAGCCCCTTTAAGTTACTCTCAACATGTTCTTCATTCTATTTACTAGCTGTAGTCTGCAAGTTTATTTTCTTGAGTGACTGAATATCCTTTTTCCTGGAAATGGGTTATTTGCAATCACAGGTGGTTCACAGAGTTTGTCAGAAAGACTCAGACTTTATATCTACAATGTTTCATTCAGACTCAGGGACATATTAAATAGGAATATTGTGTTAATTCCTCTGTGGATTCAATACTCCTTAAGTTGTCATGAAGGATGTTGTGTCTTCATGGACCAAGTCATTACAAAATAATATTCAAGGTAACCATTACATAATTTGAGAGGATATGCTGTAAGTATAGGGGCAAATAAAACTAGTCATTTCCTGGCTATTTTTACTGAAATTTAAACGACTTACTTTGGTTCATGTTGAAAACACGAATTGAAACTTGAAGTCTATGAGACGCAGCCAACCCTTTCCTTAAGAAACAGGTGCTTCCTTGCTCAGGGGGGCTCAGTTAAGTATGCAGCCAGAAGACCTAAGACCTAAGAATTAGGTCTTCTTTCATCTCTGCTTTCATCTCCATCTCTAGCTGTCAATAGGTCAAAGTCAAGACACTTAGCTTCACCTATGTAGGATTGAGAGGCCTAATGTTAGGCTAAGCTATACTTTAATCTGTTGTTTACTTGAAACATTAGCTCTTCACAAAGCCTTCTGAAACCTTTACTTACCAGTTGATATTGACAAACTTCATGTTTTCCAACATTCACATATTGTTACTTGTCTTTGAAGGAAGAACACTACAAAGAATTGTGACTTGGTTCGTATTATAACTAGTAATTTTATTCACAAAACAATAAGCAATAACTCTAGGATACATGCATGTATACCAACATCAAATGAACAAGACACTGTAATCTCTATCCTATGCAAATATTAATCTGCCTCAAGGAATTAATAGTTACCGAATATTTTCTATGTACCATTCACTGACTGGGCTCCTTAGACAGTATATGCATTCTGATGATCTCTATAAATCAGTTTCCAGGAGACAGTTATTCTGCTCACATTAGAGAAGAAGACCATGAAGATGAAAAGTCCAATTACCTGCCCAAATCCTTATACCCAGAAAGTTCCAAAGCCAATTTAATGCCTTCTTCATTAGTCTAAGATTCTTCTTGTCCTTGTGAAATTTTTATGCCAGTAACTAAATTAAGATCATATCTATCAGTTTTCAATAGGTCACAAAGCAGGTACTTAAGTACTCTAAACACAGAACCACTTAGTATTCAATAAAATAAATACTATTGTTGTTGTTGTTATGTGCTGTTGATTCGGACCCGACTCATAACGACCCCTTTTTGGGTCTCTGAGGCAGTATCAGTACTGAAGTAGATTGCTCAACCTTCCTTCCGAGGAGTGGCTGGTGGGTTTGAACTGCCAGCCTTCTGCTTAGCAGTCAAATGCCTGAGGCACTATGCTACCAGAACTCCAAAATAAATACTATATGGGAGCTCTGGTAGCATAGTGGCTAAAGCACTTGACTGCTAACCAGAAGGCTGGCGGTTCAAATCCACCAGCCACTCCTCGGAAGGAAGGTTGGGCAATCCTACTTCCGTAGTGATACTGCCTCGGAAACCCAAGGAGGGGTCGCTATGAGTTGGGGCCGACTCGACGGCACACAACGACAACAACAACAATGTATATTATCAAATGTATCAATTTTAATTGAACAGAGGTTTTTATTTTGCATATTACATGAATGTGAAATTTTAGTTTTGTGAAATTTGGAATGGGTAATAACTGTAGCTGTGTTAGTGGTGTGAATAAGCATTCAGCCATTACCTCCATCTGTAAAGAAAACTAAATTGTGTAAAAAGAATGGTGTGATATGAACACAGGCACATCCAGCTGGTAAATGTGGCCCATATTATGCATTACTTATGGTGCAGCTCAGTATTGTAGACTGAGATCTGTACTAAAGAAATAAATTAGTAGTACCATTATTTTTCCTTCCTTATATGGCAACTTCTCAAAACAGACTAAACAGATTCTTCCAAACTTGATGTGCTGATGTTCACCTAGTTGTGAACAGAAATCTTGTCGTAGATTATGTGGTTTTCTCCAAATTGACAGCAAAGCCAATCTCATAAGTATTAACCTAGATTCTGGTGGAATAACAGTGGACAAAATGGACACTGATCTTGTCTTGCTAAATGATGTCATGGGTGTTAGAAAGAAACTTTTTAATTCACCTGGTCTCACAACACCTGTTTGTGTTGTTACTTTAGAAAGCTTTCTGAGCAAACTGTCTACACTAAGAGGTTGAATGATAGAGAGAGGATGTCTGCTCTGTTAGAGTATGCAAAGGAAACCTTAATTCTGTTTTGAATGGCCATCTCAGGAAGAAAAAGAAGTCTGAGACTCTATTGAACTTGAAGAACACACAGAGAAAGAAAGAAACTCCATGGCTCTGGTCCAGGGCATGAAAGCCTAATAGGGAGCGGGAGTCTTAGCAGCGGTTGCTCTGTTTCAGCACAGCCTGCAATTTTATCTAGTTAGACTCAAGTGCATAGGATGGAATCCCTTAACTCCAGCCTTGGAGACAAAAAATAAATTGATAAAAAAAATAAATGATGAATGCACATAATATAGTTAGTGGACTGAAACAAACAAACAAAAATATTGTGAGCCATGATGTCTTGCTTGGCTTAAGTAGTAACATCATGTAGTATAAAATACATGTAAGATTCCTGGTCAGAAGTTCAAAATGTGTACTCTAAATTTACTGTTTATAAGACTTAGAACATTTTAATGAATTTGTATAAAGTGAAATATTTTTTAGGTAATTTGAAATGACACTAGCTTATTAGATTGCTCAATTTTTCACTAAAGGCGCTCTGATGGCATAGTGCCTAAGGCATTTGACTGCTAACCAGAAGGCTAGTCGCTCAAACCCACTAGCCACTCCTCAGAAAGAAGGCTGGGCAATCTACTTCCATAGTGATACCACCTCGGAAACCCAAGGAGGGGTTGCTATGAGTTGGGTTTGACTCGATGGCAGTGAGTTTGGTGTAAAGCGCAAATATTTCTAGTTTTTTTTCCCCAAATATAATTTGCACTTTTCTGTAAATATAACAATATATTGCTTTATGGAAATAAGAACAAGCCGCATGTCCTCATATGAAGTCTCTGTATCCAAGGAAATCAGGGTCATTACCTGAGGCCCAATCTGAACAGTAGCCATTTTTTTTCAGAATCTTGCTTCAGCATCTTTGATGATGGTCTAGTAACTCAGAACTCAAGGTAGAATCCCAGGTTTCACCTTCTTAAAACATTGCTCTGCCCACGTCATTCATTCATAAACTTTAAAAATTTTCATCATCTATAACCTAATGTTTACATCCTGTAACCTCTGCTCGAAATGTATCATTTTTTTTTTCATATCTAAACTGTGGCTTTAAATGATCTTTCTTCAAATTAAAGTTTCCAATAATCTATTTTTCCAAACCTTCAAATTAAGTTGGCCAATGTTTTGTACTGAATTCCTTCATATGCATTTTTCACCTCTGTTCCTTAGCCTTCTCGTAATCTTGATTATCTTCACTCATTCCTTAAACTACTTTATTCAAGAAATATTTAATGAGGATCTATTGTGCATAACCACCACCCATGTGTCAGTTTGCCATACTGTGGTGGCTTATATGTTGCTGGAATGCTGGAAGTATGCCACTGGAGTTTTGAATACCACCAAGAAGGACAAATTTCAGTGGACCTTCCAGACTGAAACAGACTAGGAAGAAAGGCCTGATAATCTACTTCGGAAATTAGTCAATGCAAAACTTAGGAATCACAATACAATATTATCTCACTTGCTTATTTCGGATATCTCATCAGGAGATTCCATATTTGCTGGAAGAAGGCAACATGTTTGGTGAAGCAGAGGACCAGTAAGGATGAGGGAGACCATCAGTGAGACAGTTTGGCACAACACCTGCTCTAATAGAGTTGAACATGTCAGCCATTGTGAGGCTGTTGCAGGATCAGGTAACATTTCATTCTGTTATATACAAGGTCACTGTGACTGGTCGTCAATTCCACAGCGTCTGTCTATCAAATTGTGCACTTAACTTGACTGGGAATACAAGATGGATAAAGAGCAGGCTTGACTTTAAAAAAGGTGACCACTTTGTGTCTTCTCCCTCTTAACATGATAGATTTCTTCAGGAAAATTGCCATAGCATGTTTTATATAGCTTTGCCTCTTCAAAGGTCTTCTTATAAGAGATATTCAAGTAATGTTTACTGAAGAAGATACTATGAGCAATCAACTGGGTGTAAAACAGACCCAGGCAAGAAATGTTAGAGATGCAATGAGGAGAAAGAAGTACTGTGTTGGGGCATGGTTGGGACTACAAGATGAAGAAAGTTTCCCTTTTCAGTTACAGTCAATAATTCTAAAAGGGTCCCTAGTGGTGCAACGGTTGAGCACTTGGCTGCTAACCAAAAAGTCAGTGGTTCAAACTCACCAGCCTGCTGCTTGAGAGAAAGATGTGTCAGTCTGCTCTTATAAAGATTATAGCTTTGAAACCCTATGGGGCAGTTTTATTCTGTTCTGGGGGGTCATTATGGGTAAGAATTGACTTGATGGCAATGTGCTTGGTTTTATCAGTGATTCTATCACTTCCTAGTTGCAGAAATTTTAAAGCACGTAGATCTTTAACTCTCCAGGTCTTTGCCTACACAGGATCAATTACTTACCAAACCTGATGTTTCTATATTTGCTGTGTATCTCTTTCCCATTTCCATTGTCACGATCCTCAGTCAGTATATATTCTTTCATTTGGAATAACTGCAAGACCTCCAAATAGTGTCTTCCACATACAAGATTCCTTTATGTTAATTTTTCTGTTGTTGTTGTTGTTGTTGTTAGGTGCTGTCGAGTTGGCTCTGACTCATAGTGACCCTATGTACAACAGAATGAAATACTGCTCAGTTACGTGCCATCCTTACAATCCTTGATATACTTGAGCCCATCATCGCAGCCACTGTGTCAATCCATCTTGTTGAGGGTCTTCCCTTTTTTCACTGATGCTCCACTTTACCAAGCATGATAACCTTCTCCAGGATATGGTCTCTTCCGATACATGACCAAAGTAGATGAGACAAAGTTTGGCCATTCTTGCTTCCAGTAAGCATTCTGGCTCCACTTCTTCAAGGACATATTTGTTTGTTCTTCGGGAAGTCCATGATATTTTCAGTATTCTTTGCCAACACCACAATTCAAAAGTATCAACTCTTCTTAGATCTTCCTTATTCACTGTTCAGCTTTCACATACATAGGAGGTGATTGAAAACACCATGGCTTGGGTAAGTGCACCTTAGTCTTCAAAGGGACATCTTTGCTTCTTAATACTTTAAAGAGGTCTTTTGCAGCAGATTTGCAGAGTGCAATATGACATCTGATATCTTGACTGCTCCTACATGGGTGTTGACTGTGGATTGAAGTAAAATGAAATCTTTGACAACCTCAATCTTTTGACAACCTTTGACAACCTCAATCTCCACTTATCGTTATGCAGTTTATTGTTCCAGTTGTGAGGATTTTAATTTTCTTTATGTTGAGGGGTAATCCATACTGCAGACTGTAGTCTTTAATCTTCATCAGTAAGTGCTTCAAGTCATATTCACTTTCAGCATGCAAGATTATGTCGTCTGCATATCACAGCTTGTTAGTG
The DNA here is from genome assembly GCF_000298275.1 of Orycteropus afer afer. Classification (NCBI taxonomy): domain Eukaryota; kingdom Metazoa; phylum Chordata; class Mammalia; order Tubulidentata; family Orycteropodidae; genus Orycteropus; species Orycteropus afer. The sequence goes on from NW_006921594.1 coordinate 27,300,620, forward strand.
AATCTTTCTCCAATCCTGATGCCACACTCTTCTTAATATAGTCTAGTTTCTCAGATTATTTGCTCAGTAACAGGTTGAATAAGTATGGTGAAAGGATACAACCCTGATGCACATCCTTCCTGATTTAACCATACAGTATCCTCTTGCTCTGTTCGAACAACAGCCACTTGATCTATGTACTGGTTCATTATAAGAACAATTGAGTGTTCTAGAATTCCCATTCTTCTCAATCTCATCCATAATTTGTTATGATCCACACAGTCAAATATTTTCACATAGTAAATATCTTTCTGGTTTTCTTTACTCTCAGCCAAGATTCATTACCAATGATATCCCTCGTTCCATGTCCTCTTCTGAATCCAGCTTGCATTTTTGGAACTTCCCTGTCAATGTACTTCTGCAACCATTTTTTGAATAACCTTCAGCAAAATTTTACTTGCATGTGATATTAATGATATTATTTGATAATTTCAACATTCTGTTGGATCACCTTTCTTTGTGGGTACAAAAATGGATCTCTTCCAAATTACTTGGCATGGACAAGTAAGTGCCTCCAGTGTGGCATCTATTTGTTGAAACATCTCAATGGGTATTCTGTCAATCCCTGGGGCCTTGTTTTTTGACAATTCCTTCAGTGTCACTTTGACTTCTTCCTTCAATATTATTGGTTCTTGATTATATGCCGCTTCATGAAATAGTTGAATATCAACCAATTCTTTTTCATACAGTGACTCTGTATATTCCTTCCATCTTCTTTTGACATGCTTTCTACATTATTCAGTATTTTACTGCAGTGTAGTAAATTACTTAGTGTGGCTTTTCTACCCATAAGTCATTGTAAACTCAGTGGTGGAATGAGCAACTGAGGAGCTCCTGATTGTAAATGTTATCTACCTGGGTTATTTCTGTTGGGCATGGCACAAAACAATGTTCTGGGAGGTTCCCACTCTCTCTC
>NW_006921594.1:27301914-27338684 GCF_000298275.1 Orycteropus afer afer
CCAGGAGAGAGGTGGTGGGTGCTTTGGGAGGAACGGTTGGTGAAAGGGCTGGAGGGAGGCAGCATGTCTGGCCTTGCATTTATAGGCCTTGTGCTATTGATGGTGATTCTGCCTTCCTCTTGTGGGACTAGAGGAGTTCAGAACATGTGGCCTCCTTGTCCTTTTTGCATTTACCCATAGAATCTTTCCATATTGCAACTCAAAGCTTGAATTTTTTCTTCAGTTCTTTCAGTTTCAGAAATGCTGAGCATGTTCTTCCCTTTTTCTTACAGGTCACACTAAAGAGTTTGGGCTCATTTATTACTCAATAAAAATTTAGATAGAGGAAAATATAATAAGAATTGCATTTCAGAAGTAAGTATAGCCAAAAATGACAGAAAGAAGACACAACAATAAAAGATGACTGCTGCTATAAGGCAACTAATGATGAAGGCCTGACCTTATACTGAAAGGCAGATTTGAGAGACAGAATGAAGAGGTAGAAACCACAGCACATTGCAACTGGTTATATATGGGAAGTGCCAAAGATTCTAAATGCTACTTCATTCCTTTCTGGTTCTCCCTTGCGTGACACTTCTCCCTCTCAAGACTGAAGGAGATGCCCGCTACTACTACCAATCCTTCTGACCAGAGACACAGTAGATGGTCGCAGATAGAATGGGAGAAAAATGTAGAACAAAACTGAAGCTCTTAAAAAAGGCCTGACCATTTGAACTGATAGAGACTAGAGGAACCTCTGAGATTATTACCTTAAGATACTCTTTGAATTTGGCACTAAAGCTACTATTAGAGGTCATCTTTCAACCAAATAATAGATTGATTTATAAAATAAGCAGTATCACCCTGAGTAAGGTGCTCCCTTAAAAAATCAACTATATGAGACCAAATGGGTCAACATTTACCCAAAAACAAAGATGAGAAGACAAGGAGGGGAAAGGAAGGTAACTCAATGGAAATGGAAAAAATGAAAATGTTGACATTGTAAAAACTGTAACCAATATCACAGAACAATCTGTATGAAAATTATTAAATGGGAAGCTAATTTCCTGTGAAAACTTTCACCTAAAACACAATCTTTTTTTTTTTTTCAGAGTCAAGGAGACTAATTTGTTTTTTACTCAATCAATATTTGTTTATAGATATAAAGCTGAGACATTTGGTCTAAAATATATGAGAGTCACACCTCTCTGTACTAGACACAATGTCTAGTTTAGATCATTAACTGTAAGTGTATATAAGGGGAAAATTTTATGAAAATTTAAAGTGGCAAATCAACCATATTAAGAAACTGTCAATTTTGTTTACACTGCTATAGTCTAATCTTCTAAAAATGAAACCTTCCTAACTTTCTCCCAAGAGAAACACAGGAATTTTTATCTTTGAGGCTTGGGAATTTTTCCATGCCCTCAGTGGAGAACTAATAGGTTCTCATTTTCAAGAGAATAGCCTTCAGCAAGACTTATTTGGATGGTCCTAGAACATATCAGTTGAAGACTGTACTTCTAGTGAAAAAGGGGAAGTAGCCAGATTCAGGGAAAAAAGGGTTAAATATTTCAAACCTGGGAAGAGAAAACACTATTATATTAGGGCATCAGAACTGTATCCTGCTCACATCAAGCACGCCGAAGATAGAAGGACCTGGGAGTGGAAATTTGTACACACCTGTAGAACAAGACACTACTTATTATGACCTGGAGTCCAGTTGATGGTGAGGCATAGTGAAAGAGGCTTTGTAGCAACTTTCTAGAATACCAGTCCCTAAGAGAAGAGCAGAGAACCCAGTTAATCAGTGGCATCATACAATAGCAGGTGCTCTGGGAAGGTAGGCCAGCAAACATGAGAAGAACTCAGTCAATTATGAACCTCAAGATCTGACACCAGGCAAAGGGAGAGAACCCTTTCAATCTTAAAACAGGTAATTACCAATCAAATATAATGAAACATAAGTATATGTGACTTTTCCTGTATTTGAGAGGATGGTCACACACAAAATATATAAACACATCAATTTATATAGCTCCTCACATATACAATTCTGCATGTGGAAAGAATCAGACTATCATAACCAAAATTCCAGAAGTTATTTTTGCAGTCTGAGTCATGACATACAGTGAACTACAACCTTGTCTGATATATTATGAAATGTTCTGAGACTTTCCTAACCTGTTTTTCCTAAAGTTAAATTTTTTTCTTAAGTGATCCACAGAAACATCCTAATTGATGACACATTTCTACGTGAATTAAAATACACAATACCACATCTTAGTTTAGTTTAGTGAGTAGCATCTGGAACCTTAAAAGCTTGTGAGTGGCCATGAAAGAAACAAATACTGAGCTTTACTCATCCAGAGCAAAAGAGAAAGAAGGAAACTAGACACACAAAGAAGACACTTGTCTACAGACTAAAAGTCAATACGAATACGAACCATAGCCTCTTCTACCCTGAGACCATTCATGGATGGTGACTGGCTTCCACTGATGACCTTTTGATGAGGGCCACAATAGATGGACCTTGATAGAATGGGAAAAAAATGTGGAAGGGAACTTCAACTTCTTAAAATAAATAAATAATAATAAACAGACTTATTAGAATGACACTGGAGGACTCCCCAAGACTATTGTGCTTGGATACTCTTTAAACCTTGAACAAAAAATAGCTCCTGAGGTCACATTTTTAGTTAAATCAGGTTGGCACACAAAATAAGAATATCACCCTTGCGTACTGTGCTCTTTTTAAATATCATCTATATGAAAGCAAATGGTCAACAATTACTTTAAAACAAACATGGGGATCCAATGGGTCAGGAAAACCAGATTAATGGAATGACACAAACAGAAAAATTGAGAATGTCCATGCATTGAGAAGAAATGTCACAGAAAAATTTGCGAAGAAATTGTTGAAGAGGAACTTAAGCTGCTGTGTAAACTTTTATGAATAACATAATAAGATATTATGTTCAAAATACAGGATATTACTTTGCATTTAAAGATATGTTATAGAACAAAAAAATACATTGAAGAGGAGATTTTAATACCCAAGTCCTATCTATAGATGCCATAGGTGTCTTCATGTTAAAAAAAGAAAATAATTCATAAAGCAGGAATTGCTCTTTTAATAATTGTTAGCAAATAGGTTAAGAAAAATAAAGTAAAGCAGACCAATAAGAATTAAAAAGGGAAACAAGAAGAAACTAGCATTCTAAACCAGTGTACAGTATTTCATAATCTCAAGGATCTATAACAACAGCATTTTACATATTGGATAACCAAGATCAACTTCCGTTTCTTTTATCCTTTGACTAGAAAGAAGCCTGGCTCATGTGTTGGATAGTCAAATTCCCAAGGCGAGATGGATTATCTCAAGTGTCCATTGTAAAGAAGTCCTTACAAGTTTGTGCCACTCGTCACTAGGATCCCATTTCCAGTGAAAACCATACAACTACATATTCACCTAGCAAAGTCCCCACTCAGCATGAACAGCAACTTTAAGTTCTCCGTAACAAGGAGCTTATAAAAAGTACAGATTTTGTTTCTATATTGCATTTGAATGCAGGAAGAGATATAACAATATTATATAGATTATATCGAAAAATAGGAGCTCTGGAACCAGATTGTTCCTAGAATTGCTTCATTCATGTGGAATAATCTGATTTTTCTCTATTATTCTCTTAGCATATCTCACTAAACGTAGTCAGAAAAGAAAGTGAGACTATTCTGAAACCAGAGCTCTGGTGGCATAGTGCCTAAGGCATTTGAGTGTAACCAGAAGGCTGGTGGCTCAAACCCACCAGCCACTCCTTGGAAGAAAGATTGGGCAATCAACTTCTGTAGTGATACACCCTCAGAAACCCAAGGAGGGGTTGCTATGAGTTAGATCCAACTCACGCAGTGGGTTTTTGGTTTGGGTATTGAAAAATGATGTTATTCTAAAAAAAATCACGAACGGTTTTTGATAGTGGTAGATACCACTCTTCTCTAATATTCTTTCTTTATTACATTCATCTTAACTTTGAAGACTCATCTTCCTTTTCAAAAGCCCCCTATGTCTTTAGATGTGATACTAACTTCCTCAGAAATCTTATATTCACTTATTTATCAAATAATCTATTATTTCATGAAGATATCCACTAAAACTATCTTAAATATTTTTATTTACTGATGTATTTATGTTTTTGTTTAGCATTTTAAATGTACGTACTATTATGCCCAATAGTTCTATTTCTCTGAGTTTTGGGAACATGGCTTAGGTGTATATATCCTACACATGGATACAAGTAGGAAATAGTTACTAATTATAATACTAGGCATTTGCATAGCTAATGAAAATTTAAGTTTATTTAAATTGGTTTTTAAAGATGAGTACAACAGAGCAGATTTTATGCTCTTTAAATTTCAAATTTCAAGGTAAAACTAAAAAATTTTGGACAATTATAGAGTCATAAGCATTTGTATACTTCAAATTCAACTACAGGTATGTTGTTGTTGTTATGTGCCATTAAGTCGGACCTGACTCACAGTGACCCCTCCTTGGGTTTCCGAGGCAGTATCACTACGGAAGTAGATTGCCCCATCTTCCTTCCAAGGAGTGGCTGGTGGGTTTGAACTGCCAGCCTTCTGGTTAGCAGTCAAGTGCCTTAGGCACTACACTACCAGAGCTCCCAACTACAGGTATAGACAATTGTATTTAGTTTTCCAAAACAGATTCCTCAAAGATTGGGACGAGGCCATAATCTTTTTCTTTTAATAGCATATGATTTATACATATCAGTTTTTCTGATAGTTGTCCTACCTGTTCCTGATAACACTTCTACCTTGTCCCAAGATTAGCATATTCATTTAAGAATTCAACATCAAGCATTTTAAATTAATTTATAGTCTGTAATTTATACAATTTTGATCAATCTATAGATCTATAAATGGCATGGGCAAATCAGTTTATCATTCTTCCCTACCTCCTCAATTAAGGAGCTCTGGTAATGTAGAGTGCAAGGCATTTGGCTGCTAACCAGAAGGTTGGTAGTTCAAATCCACCAGCTGCTCCACAAGAAGAAGATGAGGCAATCTACTTCATAAACATTTACAGTCTTGGAAACTCAATGGGGGTCATTATAAGTCAGAATTGACTCAATGGCAGTGGGTTTTTTGGATTTATCCCCTCAATTACATGAAATTAAGATTTTAAGCAAAGAACTCAACATGTATTTTGGTATATTTACATTTCACCAACATTCCTACGGCAAGCTTGGAAGTTAAGGCTGAGAATGAAAGTGGATGTTACTCCCAAACTATTGAGCTCAAAAACGGAAAGAAAGAAGCTGGCTTGGAAGGGCATTGAGCAACTGTTGATCTTGGTAAGTGCCAGAGAGGAAGCAAGGAAAGTTTTGAAATGCTAAATCTAAGCAAGTTGTGAGAAGGAAAAAGCAAGATTGCTCTCGATATGTAGATAATTGAAAAATAGTCAATTTACAATGTTAAACAATTAAACCTTCAACTTTGTTTGCTAAGACTGATGCATAATATTCATTTACAATGAGAGTGAGGATGAGACATTTTTCTTTATTGTTAGTCACTATTTCGTTTCAGAATAGTCTCACTTTCTTTTCTGGCTATGGTTAGTGAGATACGCTAAGAGAATAATAGGGAAAAACCAGGTTATTCTTCCACACGCATGAAACAATTCTAGGAACAATCTGGTTCCTACAGTCTTCCAAGTTGGATGTATTGTTACATAATCTGTCTTACCTGCAGACACACAAACATGTCCATGATACTTTCTGCAGTCAGTCCAGGTATAGGCTTTGTTCAGAAGGAGGTATTGTTTCTGGGTAAACCATTGCCCTCACATCTTCTGGCACCCCTAAATGTTTATGCTAGTAGCTAACACTACATTTAGTTTCTCTATAATCTTAAAATGTACAGTTTATTTACAATGACTTGATCTATTATAAATTTGCATCATTTGGTACTCAGTAACAGGTATTTTGCATTTCAAAACCAAAGTATTCCAAATGAAGCACAAAATCAGCCAACAATGAGTGAATCTGATAGCCATCAAGAATATAAAGATGAAAAATAATACAGATTCAGCCTCAATGACCCAACAATCTGACTTAACAAAGATGATTTACTAAAGTAGTTTTGCAGACTAAAGAAGCTATTTGACATGCAGATAACAACTCAAGTCAGTGATGTTGAATTTTATCTATAAAGATATGCTTATGATTGTAGCAACAAATTAAGTTATTGCATAGTTTAGTCAACATTGTTTTCCATGTCACATCTCTCCAAGCAAGGAAAGCTGGAAATGCAGGTTTAATGAGTTATTCAGGAGCAGACAAGACTCCCTGAATTTGTGGTCCTTTTCAATTTTATAAGTTTATAGAAAATTAAGAACAAGCCATTCTTCTATTTATCAACAGAATTTTATTTTTTGCTTATCATCATTCCCTAATTCAATTCTAAATTGTGTATTTTCTTATCCGCGTTTGACAGAGTCCAGCTTTGTTACTGTTTGGAAATAGTGTGTGAATTCCCTACTTACACTGATGTTTATGTCTTGGCAATAGAAGGAGATAGTAGCTGGAGACATTCAGACTTACTTGTGTCAGATAGAATGTATTGATTATTCCATATGTTTAATTGTGATAATAATTAAAAAACAGCCTAAAAACAAGATGAATCATTCTTTTAAAAAGATATCAAGTGCAATTTTCTAAGCATTCTTTTTTATTCTTAATTAGCTCTTCTCTAATTATAAATGATGGTGATAAAATATGGCAAGGCAGGCTGCCTCATTCCTTTTAAGGATATTTTATACTTCAGGCTTACAATTGTATATACAGAGAGAGACAGAGACAGAGAGAGAAAGAAAGTGAGCTCTGGTAGTTCAGTGGTTAAGCACGCAACTGCTAACCAAAACAATGGCAGTTCAAGTCCAACAACGTTTCTTCAGAAGAAAGATGCAGTGGTCGACTTCCATAAAGATTATATCCTTGGAAACCTTGTGGGGGTAGTTCTACTCTGCCCAATAGGGTTGCTATGAGTAGAAATCCACTGGATGGTCATGGTTTTGGATATATATTTATAAATCTATGTATCTATATCTGTATCTCCACTCCTCACTTATTGGCATGGTTAGGTTCCAAAGATCAGGTCACTATGCAAATTCAGTGTTATGCCAGGAGGAGGAGGATGTGGAGGTGACCCCAGAGCCCAGATCTGAGGAAGTGCTGTGCCACCAACACCCCAAGGCCCGGTTGTTAGGGCTAAGGCTGGAGTGGATCTGAAGCCTGGCGGCTAGTCGAGAGACACGGCCTCCAGAAAACAATGGGGCTAGGGGTCAAAACGGTTGGTGGGGGTTGCTGCCTTTGCCCATGTTCCACCTCCCACAACTGCCCCCTCTGCAGTTCCATCCTGCTATTGCCACCACAGGCTGGGCAGAAGGACCCGAGTGAAGCATCCCTAGTATTGCAGGGCTTGGAACTAGAGGAAGAAAGCCTGCAGACCAGCAGCTGTTTGGAAGAGGAGCTCAGCAGCCAGGGCCTTGGAAGAGGAGGGGTGGCCAGCTTCTGCTGCAGTCCCTAGGCCCCAAATGACCACCAGTACTGCTCCTGCTGCAGTACTTGCTTCCTCCAGAGCATGCAAGTAGGAGGAAGAAACAGTAGCAACCTCCTATATAGCACGTATTGTTGTGAGTTGCCCTGGAGTTGATGGTGACTGATAAAAAACTCACTGCCATCCAGTTGGATCCGACTCATAGCAACCCCTCCTTGGGTTTCCTAGGCCATGTCACTAGTCACCTCTTGGTAGAATAGAAATTGCTCCATAGAGTTTTCAAGGCTGTGCCTTTTCAGAAACAGTAGGTCATTAGACCTTGTCTTCCTAGATGCCGCTGGGTGGGTTGGAATGACCAACTTTTCCACTAGTAGTCCAGACTATACCTGAGCTACACAGTTGCCTATGACGATATATATGTACATAGACATACATAAGAAGAATGTACATACGAACTGCTGTATGAAAAGTGAATTTACTCTGTAAATCTTCACCCAAATCCTAATAAATAAAAATAAAAAAAAGAAGAATGTACATACATATATCCTCCCATAATTTTGTTACTACTATTTCACATATTATTTTGCTTTATATTTTACAGAACAACCTCCCATATAAACTCTAATTCAAGTTTTTCTTTTTTTTTTTTTTTCCCAAACTTGAAACTATTTACATTTTTGGGTTAAAATGTACCAAAAATGCATGCAAAGAGCACAGCAAGACCTTTAGGAAGTTTCACTTTGCTGATGATTCGCTTTTGTGCCTGTTACATCTCATGACTCTTAGGCCAGTCTTTCCAAACGTGGCCTCCATGAGTTACACTATGTGTATTTATCCCAACAGACTGCTCATTTTCCAACTAATGAAAGAGCTGTCACAAATTGGTAGTGCCACCTATTAGTGGAGGCATAGAACTGCAAATCATGATAATTCCTTTAAATAGCACTTAGATGCTGTTGTTGTTGTTGTTGTTGTTTTGCTGTCGAGTCGGCGAGGGGTAAAATGCATCCTAAGACTTACACTTGTTCTAACTTATGTTTAGAACTACAGGTCGTTTCTGAGATGTATTAACAGTGTATATTACATTTATTTTATTTGAATATTGTCATGAGTTTGGAGGTTTTTATCTATATTCCTATCATAGCAACAACTGATTATTTTTTCATAGACTTTTTTTCTCAAGAAGGTTTAATAAACCCGATATTTCATTCAATTAATATGTAATGCTCTATGATCTGATATCATGACTTTGTATATGAAAGTTATTATATAATGATCAATTCAAAATGCGTATCAGTACAGTCTCTCTATAAGTTTTCAGATAGTTTCAGATAAAAATCCCATTAAGGTAATTTGGATTTTATATTTTAAAATTCTCCAAAAAAATGTGATGTGATATTTTGACCTATGGAATTGTGATACACACATGTCATCAGATTTAAATCAGAAAAACTGTGATAAGAAGTTAAAACATACAATTTCTTACACCTGCTTGGTGGTGACAATAACTTTAAAATATAAGGTACTTAAAGCACACATCTAAAAATATGAAGACAACAATATGCAAAATGTAATCCACAATAAAATTGCATATTCAATATTAAATATTGTAATCAGTATTTTAAGTTTTATTTTTGTTATGAGGGGTTTATTCTTGTTGAATTTATTCCTGAAAGATTCCTCAATTGTGTTAATTCTGGAAATAGAAAATATAAACATAATTGACCAAAAATCACATCACATTTACTAAACTGTGTGATAACTAAAAATCACAAAATAAAGAAAAATTTAGATATTCATTAACTTATTTGACTAAATATTGAGGAGCCCTGTTGGTATGGTGGTTATGACTTGGCTGCTAACCGAAAGACCAGTGGTTCACCAGGAGCTCTGGAGGAGAAAGATTTGGCATCTCCTTCTGTAAAGATTTAAAGCCTTAGGAACCCTATGGGAAGTTCTATCCTGATCAATAGGGTCACTATAAGAATTGACCCTACACCAATGGGGTTTAAATATCTAGGTGTTACAAATCACTGGCAGTAGTGGGATTTTAGAAAAAAAAAACTCATATAAAAGGAAAAACTAACCTAAGAAGTTAAAAGAATTGGAAAAAAATTCAGTATTCACATTTGTTTAAGATAGTAATAACTGAATGTCATTATCAAAATTTGGTGGACTAGTGGTCTAGATGGAATGTTTTTGTAGTCTCTGTTATTTTCCTAATTGCTAAAGTCTACACTGCTTAAATTATTACTTCAAAGGTCAATCTGGTGGCAGCTTTAAGCAGAGAAGCCACAAATTGGAGAGTTTCATGAGTCCTCATCTGATATGACCAGAGTTGGAGCAAAAGATGGGTGACTCTTTTATTTTATTATTTTGTCAGGACATAGTTGTTGAATGGATGAATAAAACTTCTGCTCTCACTGTGTTTAAATTCAAGATTTCAGAAACAAAATATAATTTTTAAAGTTAACAGAATTTGAGAAAAAAAAAAAAACATGGTAAATCAGAGACCTGCTACCAAATATGCAGTGACCACGTTTGAAAAATAAAAGCATTGCAAGGAATTTATAACTTCTTTGCTCTGGGCATTTTAGTTATCCTTTTGCTCCTATGTCTTTCCTAGACATGTTGAGTAAGGATATTTTCAGTATAAGATATATTCCATCCTATCTACACTTTGTGAATACTTGACAGATCATGAAAACTCTTCACGGGACTCAAAAGATCATGCCTACCTACCTTATAATTTCTCTTTTGACTATACGATGAATGTCATTTTAATACAATAATTATTTCATTTTAAAGAATTTTATTATAATTCACAACCTGTAGATTGCTGGGAAGATTCTTTCCTCAATCATAAAATATTTATTATATTCAGCATTGTCATATTTATATCTAGATATAGATATCTACAGACATAGATATGTAGATATATATAACATACACACATACATATATGCAGCACTGCTTTGGAAGAAGCAAAGAGTATCTCTGAAAGGAAGTCAATAATTTTAGTTACTAAATAATTATTAATATTAATTTTTGAAATGATCATAACACTGAGCAAAAGGGAAAAGACAAAAAACTTACAAATTTTACTTCAGAATTTTAAAATAAAAATTATTTTCTAGTATCCAAAAATGTGGATGAGAATATCTGACTTAACTTACAATAATTAAACAACTTGACTTTGGGGAACAAAAAAACTTTTAAAAAAAGACAAAAGAAAAGCCTTTAAAATGTCTTCCATTTATTTCAGTTCTATTTACTAAAAAAGTCCTCCCTGTGAAGGTAAGGGCAAGGACATTTATTTAACCTTTGTATTCACATGATCACATTAAGAATTGCATGTGTCTTTGATTTCTACTAAAAGCTGAAGCATGCGATGGCCTGGAAACGCTCATTATGTTGAGTGTTGGAACATTTGTCATTTGTTTAAAACTCAAACCTAATGTATTTCTTCATGATTTTCATATATTATTCTGAAGACTTCATTGTACCATACATTCCAAATGGAAGATTATATGATTTTCTGTTATTTCATGAGAAAGGTAAAATTAACTAGTATTATAGGATAAACAGTTATTCAACAATTTTAAAAAGAAGCATGTTAGCATTTAGCTGTATTACATATATTTAAGGAAGTCAAAGGAATCTCTGAGTAAATGTTTCTTGAGGATAATTTGTATGTGGCTGCTGAGATTTGCAGAGTTCTCACATTTGCCTCCCCCACAAGGATTCTAAATCAGGCTGGTTCAGAGGGAAAGCCAGCATACCCCACTCTTCTAATATTATCACTTCTCCAGATGGTCCTGAAAACATCTATTCAATCACTTTTTCCTAGAAAGTGAAGAGGTACCTTATTAGATATGTATGTATATCCACTACAAAGGCTGCTTTCTTGTCTTCTTTTTCTTTCTCATTTAACATATCAAATCTCTTTCATCTCCTACCAGGCACGATGACAAGTGGAGAGTAAGCACAGTGATTGCCTGAAAGTTCTTCTTGGCAACCTGAGCAATGAGAGAGTTAATGGTGGATCTTTGAAAACAAGTGACCATGGGAAATTAGGGTTGGCATGGATTTAACTCTTCATGAATCATGCTGGAATATTTTTAAGGGCCATGCAGTGGATGTTTTAACCATGTTTGACATCTAGTTAGAGAGTAATAGCAGTCGTGCTTTTTTTCTTTTTTTCAAAAAAAACAAACAAACAAAAAAAAACCTCTATTATAGTTAAGAAATGAAGTACTGACAATTGGCTACCAGGCATTTTCTTTAGTGAAACAAGTGTACATGTAAGACACAAAAAAAGTAAACGACAGATCAATAAAATGACAGAAGAGAAATTTCTTGGCTCATTCTTTTTATTCTTCTTGCTATTGTTCATTTCACAGTTTGTTTGACCAAATTGCCAAGCTCTAGATTTATCAATAAAATTGTTTCATAGCTATAGGGAAGTTTTTAATTTAAAGGGAAGTGGAAGTAATTTAATGTATGCCATTGTTAAAAAAAGGTTTGTGAAGATAGTGTTATGTGTGTGTGCACTGTCAATATATACAGTTTGCTTCATCAGATAACTTTAAAGCATGTGTACCTAACAAAGTGATATTCTAATTAAATGACATCTTTCTCATACATAGAAAGAATTAATGATTCTATAATGGACAGTAACCTATTTCAATGGAAATAATATTTCTTGAAAAAATACAAAAGCATGATTCTCAAATTTTATTTTATTTCATAATTTATTTAGCACTTAGACAAATATTTGCAAATCAAATAGTAGGTTGTTTAAATGTACTTTATGATCTCAAACTTGTTACTCTAGAATTAAGGCACATAGTCATTTATATCTTTAAGAACAAAAGTTACATGTAAAACTTACTGATAAAGAATATAAACTTGAATACAGTGAACTTCCAACCCAAGAATTACGTGATGGCACCCTTTCAAGGAGGGAAAATAGAAAGCATATATTGATGAAAACACAGATGCTACATCATCATATACTATGGAAATGATTCAAAGGTGGTTACCAAATATAAATGTAAACATAGATTTAATTAAATGTTTAATAAATACGGTATGATTATTTTTAATCATCTTGCATTAATGAGTAAAATTGTCATTCTGTTTGCTGATGTATAAAATCTATTTTCAATTTAATACTCAAGAAGATATTATTATATCAAGAAAGACATGTTGTTGTTGTTGTTGTTGTTTGCCAAGAAAGACATAGACTTTTCCAATTCAATGTATTTTTATCTAACAAGGTTAAGTCCAAACAAGGGCAATTAATAGGTGTTTAATTTTCTAATTCAAAGTGTGAAAATTACATCCCTCTTCCCTATTTGAGTTCCTCATTCCCACCAGAGCATTCAGAAAGAGATTTTCCCCATTATGTGAAAATTAAATAAAAATTATCTGGCATAAGAGCAATGTACAGTAGACAGACATCTCTACAGAAAGATTCAGTCATTTTCTTTCATACTATAGGCTAAAAATGGAACGTAATTGGGAGGTTCCCACTGCCCCACCCCCAATTCTAGAAATCTGAGACTCATAAGAAATCAACACCTTAGGGAATAAAACTACTTGAGTTAAACCAGTTTAATCTTCAACTCCATTTTAATAATACTTGTGTTTTATAAATTATTCTCTGTCATTGAAAGTTATATGTGTCATTTTGGAATCTATGTTAGTATTACTTTACACATATATCTATAAAACCTATCTACACAAATGTAGAACAAATATTTTCTTAAGAATTGTCATTAAAATACAAGCATGCACATTAAAGTTTAACCAAAAAAATTATTTAAAGATTAGCAAGCATATGATCATTGTTCTTTTTAATTTTCCTTTCTTAAGTTTATACTTTTTAAAAGGGAACTTCATACCACCAACCTATGCAACTAGAGAGTGATGTCTCTTCAATTCTCACTGTAGTACATATGGAATTAAATAACATTTCATTTCAAAGGCTTTAGCTTTACACCAATTAGCCAAATATACTGTCTTTTGTATAGTCATAACACACTGTAGAAAAACTAGTCTGTTCTCTCCAGTTTATATTCTCTTGGCAAACCACGATCTACTGCTTATGTTAAGCATCTGATTGTCAGATTTGAACAAATTGAATATTCATGATGATAATTAACTATTTCATGTCTAAACCTAAGAAAATACAATTTATCATAATCATTGTTATAGGTGAGATATGCACATCTACAAAGGATCATTTTTGTATTAGTATTCTAAAAATATTTTAATATAAGTAAAGTCAGATAAATTATCAGAACATAAAATATGATCACACATACAGATCACCATGTACCAGGCATGCAGTTCTTCCCTGCAAATGTGATTAAATGTTCTTTGTTTGCATTTAAATTGTCAGATATCAAGCACGAGGCATGCTTTCACAAAAGTGTTTAAATCATCTGGAAATATACTCGTAATCACGTAGGTTCCCCAGGTTAAACTAAAGGTTTGATGGGTTGGATTGGGGAGGGAGTTCAAGGAATGAAAAGGAGGTGGGGGAGGATTAGAAAGCTGGTCAAATAAAGGAAAAAAGAAAACAAAGATTTACCTTTATAGGATAATTTCAGCCTTGGCACATTGTTCTTCCCGTTTTGATAGTTTGCTCTTGCTGTAAGTAATACTCCCCAGAAAAGACAGGCAATCCTAGTGAACCAGCCCATGCTGCAGACGCTGTAGGTCCTTATGCCGCTTCGGTCTTTCCTCTGGTATTGTGCAGCCAGAGAAGTTCAAACAATCTGGAAACTGGAGGTAACAGGTGATTTAGGTCAGTTTCATTCATAAATGCAGATAATCAGACCTCCTGGCAACACTAACACCTCTTCTTCTGTAACAGTCACTGAAGCACAGAAACTTCAAACCCTCCAAAAAAAAAAAAAAAAAAAAAATCGAGCCAGGCACCGGATAATGAGGCACAACTGTTGTGTGGATAGGAGGAAAAAAAAAAAAAATTAACAAGGGCTTCTGCAGTGGTGCTTAAGAAGCAGTTCCTTTTATCTAGGCTCCTCTGATAGCCGGTGGCGGACTCTAATCCTGCTCTCCGCTTCATTCGGCTCCGGGAAGCAGAATGAAAGGGAAACACAGAGAGAGACCTAGAGAGAGAGGAACCGTGAGCAGCGCGGACTTTTCCTGTACACATGTAGGGAGAGATGACACAAGATCCCACGACAGGTTTTCCCAACACTCACTAGACTGGCTGACAATGGGAGAACAGGCGAGCTCAACGCACTCCCCTTCCCTCCTGCCACACAACACATGCAAAAAACATCTCGCAGAGATTAGAGCTGGGAGCAGAACCCTCCGGCGTGCTCCTGAAAGGCATGTAGCTATAAATTTACTTCCCAACGCAAGCGTTGTTTTATAGCCATTTTTGGTTGCAATTTTGATTTTAAAAATCTGAATTCTGCTACCTACGTAATTGACAATGCATTCTTATTATATAATCCTACTGAACTTGTGCTTTCATATGTGTCTCTGTGTGTGTCGTTTTCATCAATATAACTTCAACCACTGAAGGTTTTAAAGCCTTGTGAGAGATCATTCCCTCCTCCCAACAAACCCCTCCTCTCAACGCCCCCCACCCCGCGCATCAATTTCCGTGAAGAAATTCCTAGTAAAGCCCATTTCAACAATCAGTTCAAGACAAATATAGGTCCGCTGAGAATTATAAATTACAACAGGGGATTCTCAAAAGGATACTCAGAATTTAAAAACATCTATGATTTTCCAGCTTCTGGAATGCTCCGGCTAACATTTTTAATGCATCGCATCTCATTAATTAAAGCTACTCCCCTAGTTATGGTTTATAGGGTAGAGGAAGATTACAAAGTCCACGGAAGTCTCTGCTGAGTGTCAAGGACCAGGGTAAAAAACCTCTCTGTCTTCATGAGCTAGTGAAGGGTTACTAAATTATCTGCGGGCCACATTATGCGGGTACTCAGGCAGTCAGTCACACAAACATCATTAGCCTTTCTTCAAAAGGCATGTTGTGTACAAGGTTTAAATTTCCACTTACACTTTTCTTTCGGTTTTCCCCAAGGCTGACATCCCTATAGGATTGTGTGTGGTGGGGGGAAAGTTACAGAAGTTGACAGGAAGTATTTTTCCCTTCCTCCCAACTTTCTCTGCTGCCCCCCCATACACACAGCACCCGCACCCAGCCCAACATGAACACTTAAACACAGAAGGAGAATTCTACTTTAATAATATGAAACTTTTTTGAATTAAAGGGGAGGGCGAATCAATTAAAAACAAACCAAGAAGGCTGGCGGTTCAAACCCACCAGCCACCGCTCGGAAGGAAGGTTGGGCAAACTACTTCCGTAGTGATACCGCCTCGGAAACCCAAGGAGGGGTCGCTAGGAGTCAGGCAGACTCTAGGGCAGTGAGTTTGGTTTTTGTTTTTTTGATTTTACTGAAAGTGGCTTAGTGTTCTTGTAAAGAATTATTTAAGCATTGGCACTCCGGCTTTCATTATTCAATGTCTGCAGACCTACAGGAAAAGAGAAGCTTGCTCTCACTCTCTCTCCTCCCCTCTCCTCGACTCTCCCGTCCCCTCTCCCCTCCCCTGTCTCCCCTCTTCTCTTCTCTTCTCTCTCTGTTTCCAGTGTCTCTCTTTCTCTCTCTCTCTCTCTCTCTCCCTCCCTCTCTCCTCTCCTCCTCTCTTTCCCCCCTTCCCCTCCTCTCCTTCCCTCTCTCCCTCCCTTCCTTCCGCCCTCCATCTCTCTCTCTCTCTCTGTGTGTGTGTGTGTGTGTGTGTAGGAGGAGGCAGAGGACAGGAGGATTTAAAGTGCAGAGAGTAGGGGAAAGGGAGGAGAAATTCTCTCTCTACTTCACTAGATTGACTCATCAAACTGACCATATTGTATTTGGCAGTTTCCTCAAGCCTATTGACCAGTCAGTATTGTTAAGAACATAAGATCCAAAAATAATGTTGATTTTAGTGATTCCCACATTTGTTATCCTGAGCACTTTCATGCCCTAGGCAATGGATTAAGGCTACAAATGACAAGAGGCTTGTCTGTCTTCCATGGTTTACTCTCTATAGACATTCATTCTGCAGAGGAATTCACGTCACTTTGGGATTATTTAGAGGATTGGATTAATGAATTATCCTATTGAAATATCACATACAATTAGTTAAAAAAAAAAACTTTAAATAGTTTCACCATTTTTATTCCCTTTAGGTGCCATTTTGAAAACAATTTCCACATAGAGTTCTTGCTTCTTAGAGTAGGAGAGCGGGTTTGTATTTGTCAGAATTAAACAGGATAAATGATTTAGAAATGTGTCCATTTCACTTTTCCCATGTGAAATCCTGAATAATTTTGATGTGTTCTAGGAAAAATTAAAAGTTGTAAGTAAAATTCAAATAAAAGAGAGTCAGAATTGGCTCAATGGGGAAGAAAGACATTTAATCTGGATTTTGAACCACAGAATCAGGACAGTATTCCTTCATTTCGTAAGACAAATAATTTAAATTAATGTTGATACCTGGAATTTGGGAGCTCAGGCACCCCCATGCTCATGGATACTCAAACATACACAGTTTTTAAAGAACTTCTATATAGTTGTTTATATTTTATTTTTTTTACCCTCTAATTATTTTATGATCTTTGTGTTTTTTTATGATGTTTGAAAGTTTAATAGGTTTATGTTTGCTTTTCTGTAGATTTCTTTAAAAAAATTATTTAAGAAATGTGAGAATAGTTAAGTTCTTAAGTTAAGTATAATTGTCCTATGGTGATTAAATGGTAAAACACTAGAATTCCAGCCACAACTCTGATTACTAAAAAAAAAGAAAAAAAAAAAAAGGAATTACATGCCTGAAAATTTCTTAAAAATATAGTTGGATCTTTATATTTCTACTGCTTTCAGTGACTTTGTCAGTGTTAAACTAACACAGATCAGTTGTTTTCAACTTTTTTTTTTTTTTTTTGCACCTCCAAAGACACCTGAGGGAAAAATCAAAGTTAAACTGACCTAACTCACTTGAGTTTCCAACTGACATAGAAACAGGGTGACATTGTGGGAGTGGATATAAGTGAGTGTTTATTAGAAACTATCAGAATCTGGCTGCAAGTGTGAAAAGTCTTACATGGCATTTTGACCCACCCCTCTGAGGGACACGTCACTTACTACTCTTGAGAATCCCTGGCCTAAGCTCAAACATGATTCAGTCTACTATATTTGCCACCTTAACCAATGATATCAGTGCATCATTTAGTACTTTTTAAAAGTCAGAAGTATCGCATTGTCTTTTAAGCAATAAACTGTACTTAAGGTTAAAGAAAAATATTTTCTTTCTCAAAGTAGTATATTTTCAAACCTACAATCTACATCCTGTACTATAATTAACTATCTACTACTGAGTTCCTAATATCTTCTTAAATTTCAAGTTTTCAGAGGTGATTAACGTCTACCACAGTGTCAAATTTGAGCAGGTGCTTAATTTGATGATCATGCTGCTGTATACATTTCCATCAAATAAATCAGTAGTTCTTAACCTTACCCAACTTCATATTGAGATGGATTACAAAGACGTGCAATTATAAAACTCTGAGAGCGACAGTTTTCTGAGTGATGCGTTTGATTTTCTAGAGAAACAACTCTTTCAGCTTCCTAACAGGTTGGCTAACACTTGTTTTTCAACAAAGACCAATAGACTCATAGAAGATATATATTAAAGTATTTCTCCATTGGAAATATTCTTTTTCTCAACTCTTCACATAATGAATGAAACCAATGCATATTTTAAATGTCCATTCCCTGGACTTTTTTGTTTTTATTATGAAACAAATTTGGATGGCAATAAAGGTTGTGATTTAAAAGCAGAGATTGTTGTTCTGATTTGTGATATGGTATTGCAAATACCTCCCCAGGTTATAGATACCTTGATATTTTTTTGTGAGGTGTACATGAAAACACTTTCTGCAATTGTGCATCAAATATTATAAGAAGAAAGCACGGTTTAGATCCATTCAAAATCTTTAGTGGATAAACTGCTTTAAGTTATGGTGCACTTGCTTTAGCATGCTTGCTTTTCCCTGCAGTTGCGCCCCACCTATGTTTTATTGTGGAATTCCCTCAGAATGGGAGCCATCCACAGATGTTGATAACATCTTTAAGAAAAATTACTTAGTTTGAAATTTCAAGATGACTGTGAAACAACTTTACAGATACCAATAGGAAAAAAAAATATATAGTTCAATATTCTTCCCAAGGTGTTTTTCAAGTGAGTCATGTTAAAAAAAAAAAAAAAGTTTCCATGCAAAATCTACTATTTCCTGTTATTTATTTTTCTTCTAGGGAATGCTTCATTAGTATATGAGCAAAGCCTACAGCAAGAGAAAGATAGCAAATGTCACAGTCAAACATTTGCCCTTGCTCTGACTTCTCGTGTTGGAAATTCATTTTTAATGAGGATTTTTCTAGAATAGGGAATTTGAACCTTCTGTTTTTTCTAAAAAAAGGAATTGTGTGGGTGAAAAAATTCTTTAGAAGATCAGAAAAACATCCTATTAATTGGGAAAAAAATAATAGTTCATATATTATTTTCTTTAGCCAAAAACGATAATTATTTACAATTGACTGGTGGTAGCTGGAGGCTGGGCATGGCAGGTTAAAAACAATGTTTAAGAAATTAAGCTAAACTTTTTATAATTGGATGCTTATAAATGTTTTTAATATCAGTAACATGTGAAAGCAGGAGTTGAGAAAAGGAATCAGTAAAATGCAAAGGGTATTCAATCTCTAACCAAAATCAAACCAAATTCACTGGGGTATCTCTATGGAAATAGACTGTGCAGTCTTCCTCCTTAGGTATGACTGGTGGGTTTGAACTGCCAGCCTTCTGTTAGTAGTCCAATGTCTTAGGCACTAGGCCAGCAGAGCTCTAGGGCAGTTTAACTCTTCCAACTCCTCTCCTCTACCACCACCACTACCACCACCACAACTACTCAGTGCATAGAGATTTCAATATAACAAGCTCCTCCTTCTTATGAACTGAACTTGCATAACAGTTTGGAAACAAACAAAACAAAACAAACAAGTTTTCTATTTTCTCTGTAACATCAGTGTTCATGATACCATAGGAGGAATAGAGACATGAAAGATAAATTACATTGCTTTTCCAAATGAATTGAAATGATAAAAGTTAAAATCAGTGTAAAGGAGACCAGGATCAGGCCAAGAAGTCATGTGTTTGTAGCTTACAACTTAAGGAAAATTTAGACAACTGGAAATACAGGACAAGTCCTTTCATAGCTTCCCTTTCCTTGAGGTTTTGATTTATGGGGCTAGTGAGTTTGATTACATTAGGAAATTTGAGTGGGAGTTGGGGATAGCAACAAGAGAAGGGTTGTAGAAGTTTTTGTAAGTTCAACAACAACAACAGGTAGGATCTCAGTTACCATCAGTGGCTAAAACCCAATTACATCCTTTATCATTTATATGGCCCCCTCTTTTCTTTTGACTTTCTATAATGTTTTTCAACATTTCAAAATTCTTTAAAGATTGGATTTCCCCTTTTCCATCTGTTTACGGATCTTGTCAACATTGCAGCTTCTTTATTAATCTGATAAATGAAGGCAGTGTTCCTGAATATTAATATGTTAAAAAGACAATCCTGAAAGTACCTGTTTGTACTTTTTTGAAGTGGGAATGCCTCTACCTCAACTCAAATGGAACAAGAAAGTTTTCAAGTGAGACAAAAATCCCATTGTTAATACTGATCGGTCCAGGCTAGGCAGTGAGGAGGAAAAAATGAGGCGTCTGTGGAATACAAATTAAATAAGCAGGTTGGCTGTTGAGTGTTTGAGGATGTGAAGTTATGAGTCATTTGCATTCACTAAAGGCATATCACACACCTTTTCACTAAAGAAATAAATAAGCAGATTTATACTTAATACATAAAATGGAGAAACCAGACAACATTGTTTACAGGATTACTTTACATCTTACTCAGGCAAAGCAGATGCATATAGATAGTTTCCCTTTGTTATTCCCTATAAAGAATGTTGCACATCAGATATAAGTTTAACACAATCTTTAATATTCCAGGAAGCGGCCTTTTTTTTTTTTTTTTTTTTTTAAATGCTTTTAAAGAGTTTGTACCTGCTAACAATAGAGAACTCAAATGCTGAAACCTAGAATTAAAGCTCCTTAAAGGGTTTATTATAATGGCAAAACCAACTGTGTGGCAAACCATGACTCAAAAACTAAAGTGCATTCTGCTTTTCAAGGTCATAGATTTATTCAAACAAATTGCAAGAGTTAGTTAGAATACTTGATTTCAATTAGTTTCTTTTACATTCTGTATTATCTCTTAAGTGCTGTTTGGTCCAATCTGTGCCTCTCTCATTTTTTCTTTTGTGGTGTGGAGGTGGGGTGAGGGTTATATGGGAGTTTCATTTCACTGCCTTGGCTACAGGAGCAGCTGTCACCTTATGGGAAAATTAGGAAATGTCTTGTTTATTAGCTAACATTTTTATTATTAATAATAATAATTTATGAAGAAAATTCCATTTTTCCCTTTTCCTCAGAGCGTAGCCATAAAATTAATCTCTTTGAAAATCAATCAGCATAAATTCATTTTCTCATATCTGCTGTACATATGAGAAGAGAAACAGCATCCAATATGACCAGCCTAGAGTCATCTTAAATTACAGATCCAAGTTGAAAATGGTTTCACTTGAGGACTTAAATGACAATGTGACTTTGCTTTTTTTTTTTTTTTTTTTTTAAGTGATTCATGATTTTGGTGACTTAAAACATTTAAAGACCCCAAATATTTTATAGATAGAATTTTATAATCCTACACTTAAGGCATAAAAATGTACATTCTATAAACTGTGCTAATTTTTTATCTCTACTTCCTGAACAACAGATTTTTCTAAACTAAACCATTCAAAATGGTGAGACTATGAATTCAATGTCATAACATGCTGAAACATAAGAAAAAGCACTAGTTTATTATTTTCTGGTTATGATTTTAAAACAATGAATGTATTTCTTACTACATAACTCTGTAGAGATGCCATTTGATTTTTTTGGATAGAATCAGATGTGCTGGTCTCATTTTGACACAGCATTAAATAGTCACTGCATATTTAATGATGCTGTGAAAATGTATTGCAGTTCTGGTAAGGAGAAATGACAAAAGTTAAAGAAATAAGAAAAATAAAATTGAATGAATCAAGCCACATGTTGGATTCTGTTTCCTGGGCTGTCAGCATGAATTTGTTGGTGTCCGCCACTGTGTGCGATCAAGCATACCTAATCTGGTTCGCAAGATGCAATTTTAAACATGCTGTTTTGTTAAAATAGTCAATTGCATTGTTTCATTTATATTCAATCAACGACATTTTGAGAGTTTCCAAAGTGCCAGTCATGGTGCTAAATAATAGTAAAACAAACTACAAACTCTTGAGGCCAGTAGTATGTGTGTCCAGCAGGCATTGACAATTTATCTTCCCTACCCCTCTTTCACCTGAGTCATATAAGCCATCTGTAAAGATTTCTGTATCAATTTTGGCCTACATAAAGATATGTGTGTGTGTGTGTGTGTGTGTGTGTATATATATCTTTATTTCTATTTTCTTCTCATCAGTTCATGTATCTGTTTTCATCCCTTCTAGTAATATCTTCTCTATTATTGTGGAAGACCCTTGCTGATGACAGATTGTCTACATATTTTGTAGGATTACTCATGATTATGGGCTATTATATTTCCCTAAACCTAATCTGGCTATTTCTGGGTTTTGTGTTAGGAATTTAGAATACTGTTTTTTTTTTTTTTTTTTTTGTAAGTAGTGAATAATTTTTCACAATATTTTACAAGTATTCTGGGAACTCTCTCCCCTATAATTCTATGGTGCTGTGTATGTACCTCTACTATAGCTCTTATTACTTTATAATAATTTTTCTCAATAGACTCTAGATTCAAAGAGAACAGAAACTTTTTTCTCATTATTGTTATCTTCAGTGGTCACAGTAGCATGCAGCACAGAGTACAGCTTCATCTAATTAATGGATTAATTAAATAAAGAAAGAAGAAGACATACACGCTGAATAGTTAAAATATCATGCCTGATAAATCTCACAGTATTAATGAATAATTTGGTAGAAATTATTTTTTTGCAGATTTCGTTGTACTACCTTCGCATATTTTTATGTTATGTTCACACTGGTATGTAGACTAAACTACTATTAGAGAGAGTTCTAATTTGTTTATTTACAATACTGCTAATCCTCTGAACCCACTCCTCAGAAGGAAGGTTGGGCAATCTACTTCCGTAGTGATACTGCCTCAGAAACCCAAGGAGAGGTCGCTATTCCGACTCAACGGCACATAACAGCAACAACAACAACAACAACAAAGTAATCATATGGTAGTCCATAACCATACGTTTGGTCCCTGGTCCAAAACATGGCAGATTTTTATTGTTTTATTATAATTCTTATTATCTAATTATATATAGTCACGGTACTTCTTTTCAGACTAAAGAACTTACTTCAGCTTAGCTGCTAATTATTACAGTGTGTTGCTAATATAAATGCTAATCAAAACAAGCATTCAACAGTGTTTCTAAACATATATCAAATGAAAATTCTAATTTGTTTTTAGTTTAAAAATTAGTAGCAGTGGAAATAGAACTCCCAAAAAGGGAGGCCACCCCAAATTGTGAAAATGTCTGTATTATGTGAAACAGAACTCCTGGGTTTAAATCATCACATCACAATGTAAGCAATACAATTTCAATTTAAGTTTGTCCAGAAATGAAGTCAATCATCTTCCATCATGGTTGTGAGGATCAAATTGGATATGCATTTGACATGGTCCAATACAATGATCTCCAGGAAGAAAGCCAGTGTTCCTCAGTGCTAGATTTTACCTCTGCACACGGTACAGGTAGTCTCACTCTGCAATCACAGAGGCAAATCAAGCCACTGGGCATCAAAATTAAATATGAGGGGCCAGGAGGACATAGAGATTTGGGGAGAGAAAGCAGTGATTCTGAAATCCTATCCAGGAAAAGGAGAGGCACCCCTTGATGCATCACTAAAATAGACACTAATAATATAAATGAAAAAGAAAAAGAAGGCCCTAGGCTGTTATTGATTTTTTTTTTTTTTTTTTAATTTTAAAAGATGTCCTTTAAATGTTACATGTTAGTTTTTAAAAATACTATGAGTTGGAATCAATCCGATGGCAGTGGATTTGGGGGCTTGGCTTGGTTTATAAATCAAGTACAGCAGGTTGAACCATGAAGAGTAAGATTACCTAAATTAAAATGTGAAGAGCATAGAGGGTTGTAGTGGGTAAAGAAACCATGACTTAGACTAACAAGCATGAGGTTGCCTTCCCTAATCAGCCTCCAACTGCAGGCAGCTGCAAATTGAAGGAGAGCAGCTTTTCACCACTTAACAAATTGCTGGGGACTCACTTGGCCAGATGTGCATTTGAGATCCTCCACCTTTCAAAGCTCACACAGTGTAGAAAGAATTGTATCTTTTATGGTAAATCAAATCTTAAATTATTAGAGGACCCGTTACTAGCATTAAATCCTCAACATGTGAGTGGGTTTTAATAACCTAAGTTACAAACTTCATGCATTGGTATTTATGTTTGGGAGCAAATTATTTTCCCAGATAAGCGTTATACTTAACTTTTGGAATTTAGGTCAACAGGTGAAACACCTGTACAATTATTATGTGAATATCTCTTGCTACTATTTATATTTTAAGTCATTATGTCTCATAAGTCAATTAGAACTCTGTAGTATTTTAAGTATGCAACACGTTTCGCTTCATGCTGTTTTCAGAACACTGGGGAATCCTGATTGGCTGGTAAATAGGTTAATTTTCCATCCTGGTGGAATGCTTTACTATAATAGTTTCACCAGTAACATTCCCTGTTTATCCTTATTTACATTGTTAAAATACATTGTGAACAAAATGACAATAATAAATATTATTAGACAACTGTCTTTGGATTTTTTCAGAATCTGCAAAGGAATACCCACAAAATATTGCTCAGATTCACAATATGAATACATATGGATAGTTTAATTCATAAATCATATCTATTTTTATATTTACTTTTTCAAAGTAATCACCAGAAGTCCTAAAATGTTTCTAAGTTAGTTATAAAAGTGCAATTGCCACCATTTGAGTAGAATTAAAGTTTTTATCTTGCATAAGTATCAGTCCATAGCAAATCTTTCCAGATTGGACATAAGTAGTGGAAAATGTTAAGTAGATTCTTAAGGAATAATGTTTATAACTTTATACAGAATTTTATCAGGCCATCCTGTTGCAGTCTCAAAAATGCCGTGCTTAAAATCTATTCAGCAGCATTTTCAAATGTGAATTCAATCAATGTGGAAAGCCACTTAGTCTCCCACTAAATTCAGTCTATCAGAAAGTGGTTCAAATGTCACTAATTATTTTATAGGAATAATCATATTGTAGCTTTAAACAAACTGCAGCTTTAGTCTACTTTAAGACACAGTGCCAGGATGAAAATAAAGACCCTTCTGCTGAAATAGAGATGATTGAGTTACATTTAACAAGATGCAGGATGTGGCACTTCAGCTATCTAACAGTGGTGGGCTGTTTGCCACCCCAACAACTAGATCATGTTTCCTTTACCTCATACAATTTCAGAATAATTCCATAAAAATTACATGATTGACACAATAGCTTTCTTCCCAGTTCAGATTTATTTAAATGTTAATCTCCACAATAAATTTATACTTTAAAAGTATCAGGAAAAAAAAAAAAGAAGGAAAGCTAACAATTTTACTTTGGTAAATTTTTTAAAATTTAGTTTACTGTAGAAACTAAGATGAATTTTATTTACTTTCAAGATTTTTTCCCCCAGATTTCAATTGCTTTTATATTATCTGTACTTTCATTAAATGGGCCTTGCTATACTTTCTATGGCCTTTTCTCCCTCTACGGCAAAAAATGAGTGAGTGGACACAATAAAAAAATGGGTAAGCTATATTTTCCATATATAAAATAGCATATGTAATATTATAGTAAGCATCCCTTATTTAGGGGTCTTTGGCTGGTGCAGTTAAGTGCTCAACTACGAGCTGAGAGGTTGGAGGTTCAAACCCACCCAGGGACACCTCAGAAGAGAAGTCTGGTAATCTTCTCTGTAAGGTCACAGCCTTGAAAACCTTTTGGAACTGTTCCCCTCTGCCCAAATGGGGCTGCCAGGAGTAGGAATTGATTGGCTCAAAGGCAACCAGCAATCAGAACAAAAACAAAAAACATCCCCTTTTTTGGCTCATTCTGTATCTAATTCTCTTATCCCTCTCTTTATGTTCAATTCTCTATATAGTTCTCTAAAATCAATTTATTCCAAATGTAGTAGTCACCCCTATACTATACTCAGTATGCAGTATAATCTACATATATACAGGTGGGTATTTGTTTTGCAGAATGTTTATATGTATTCATTCTGCCATTGAAGTACATATTTCATGAATATTTGTCTTACTACTACTTTAACTACAGCACCTTTTCAATGGTGAGGCTCATATAGACTGTTTCCTGTGAGGTCCCTAGTGCAATGCCTTTCACACAATGGGTCCTTAATAAATGCAACTGAATGACTTCCTCCGCATTGTCATGGTTCCTGGGAGATGCAGGATGCAGCGTGGACAGACAAAGCTGGCTGTCAAAACTGTTATATTCAGATGAACTTCAAAAACAGGACTTGGAAGATTTCTGAAGGTTTTCAGAAGTCCACTCATATTATCAAAAGCTGATGCAAAAGATTCTATATATTCCTGAATCTACTAAGATTAGTTTAAAAAAAAAAAAAAAAAGTCACAGAATTATGAAAAGTAGCCAAATGAGTATTTTGTTTTTTAACTAAAATTTTTTTAAAAAAAGTGTTCTAAAAAACTATATTTAAAAGTAAGGAGCTCTGGTGGAGTAAGTAGTGCCTAAGGCATTTGACTGCTAAACCGAAGGCTGGCAGTTCAAACTCACCAACCACTCCTTCAGAAGGAAGGTTGGGCAACCTACTTTCGTAGTGATGTTGTTATTATGTGCCGTGGAATCAGACCTGACTCATAGTGACCACTCCTTGGGTTTCCGAGGCGGTATCACTACAGAAGTAGATTGCCCAACCTTCCTTCAGAGGAGTGACTGGTGAGTTTGAACCGCCAGCCTTCTGGTTAGCAGTCAAATGCCTTAGGCACTACGCTAAACCCAAGGTGTGTGTGTGTGGGGGTTGCTCTGAGGCAGATCTGACTCCATGGCAATGAGTTTGGTTTTGGTTTGGTATATTTAAAAGTTATGTTCAACTAAAAACAGAATGATTTATTTTGGGATATGTAGAAAAGAGGTTTATCACAAGATGTTGAAATAGCCTTAAATAATAGAATCTAATGAGGTATAGGTTTAATATTTATGGCATTCGTTTTGCCCAGTCCTCTGACCCATATGCTAAATAATCAGGTGATATAAAATGTAAGAGGTAAATCCTTTTCCTCTGTAAATATATGTGGGACAAAGGTATCTAACTTTTCCCAGAATGGTCAAGGTTGGTGGGGCTATCAGTGAAGGCAGGCTTCTTTTCAATTTTTCTATAGCAAAGAAATACTGCTAGGAAAGAATATGGCTGCATTTGTAATGAGGGCCCTAAAACAATGAGGTGCTTGAAGTTCAATAAATATCTTTTCTCCTAAGATCATAAAGCACTTTAGCAGTTCATACTATATATGTCTACACACATACACATAGATATATACACACTCACATTACACACATGTTGTTGTTGTTGTTGTTATGTGCCATCGAGTCGGACCTGACTCATAGCGACCCCTCCTTGGGTTTCCGAGGCAGTATCACTACGGAAGTAGATTGCCCCATCTTACTTCCGAGGAGTGGCTGGTGGATTTGAACATCCAGCCTTCTGGTTAGCAGTCAAGTGCCTTTGGCACTACGCTACCAGAGCTCCCAATTACATATTAAGTGTAATTCAGATGTTACTGAATTTCTGACGCCAGACACTAAGCTAATGTTATAAGAATTCAAGGACAAATGAACATATTCCCTACCATCAAGGATTTGCAATTTATTTGGAAAAGCAAGGTAAGACCAACTTTTCAGAAGTATGTAGCAACGATCCCTCAGATGCCATTTAATTATAAACTTTAAAACACAGACAAAAGATAATTGCTCATGTCTTTTTTAAGTGTTTAGCTAGGCTGAGGTAGCTTCCAATAATATGTCATATAATATAAGGATTTTACCTTCTTTCTCAAGTGACATAAACTCACACATGATCTCTGGCATGCTAAGTACAAGTGGAAGAGTTGGCTTTGACCCATTTCCTTATTCTGAAGAATTACTCTCAGATTTCAATCTTGGGAAAAGTGATAAAGGCTATTTTCAGAAATCAGACTCTTAGGATATAGAGAACTGGATATAGGTATCTGATTACTGCATTGTAAATGGGTCTAAAAGGTAAATACTTTCACCTGAGCTTCATTATAAAAAATGGATACTATGAACGTTTAATGCTCTAAAAATAATGTTAACAACTAAATAGTATGTTGTTTTACAATGAATGGACTAGTGGCCTATTTACACACCGAGTCAATATTAAATATTCATAAAAAGTTTTTTTTTTTCTTTCTGACTAATATATGCATTTCTTAATTTTGTCCCTTCTGAGTGCTTTATTTCACGTATGCTGGAAATGAAATGCCACTTTTCAGACCTGCCATTTGTTATATGTGCATCCATAGAATCAGGAATGAAATCTCCAAACAGAGAAAAACACTCAGTAACAACATCATAGTGATTCCGTAGTTTTAGAGATCAGCCTCCCACATTCCTCAGTGGTTCATCTAGGACAACCATGAAGATTCCAGTCATTTTGCACACCATATAATAGGGAGTAAGTGTGTGTGTATGTGTGTGTATGCACATGTGCTCACATATGCTCATGTTTAACTGAAATGCATAGACTACATTATTAAGTAATAAATGAAGAGGCAGTATGATATGATGTGAAAACTCAGCCTGAGTCCTATTTCCAGCTTGGGCACTTAGTTAGATGTCATTAGATAATGAATGTCTTGGGGCTTCAATAAGCTTCTCTATAAATGAATTTGCTGGAGTAAATAAATTCCACCTTCAAATCCTTCTAGCACTGAAAATAGTATATTCTAAAGTATGTTTCCAAACCACAAAGTGAAATTGATCATTTTAAATATTTATACCATTATTTAACTCTTTTACTTAGGAATAAGAATTTAATGGTTTTTAATGTTCCATGGACAATTATAATTTCAGTTAGGGAATAAAAAGTAAAAGCTGTTATATAACACACTGTCATTCAGTGCATTCAGAAGACATCTATGATGGCTCCAACAGCAAAATATCAATTTATTAAGTAAAAAATATTTATAGTGTATTTCCTATGCTAGACTTTTAGATAGGCATTTGGGATAAAAGACAATTATGTGGTTCTGATGTTAAAGCTAATTGTTATGATGCAGATGAATTTGGGTGAAGTTAAATATTCTGGAGAGAGTTTACCATTCTTATCATTTAAGGAGGGATCTCTGGTAGAGTAGTGTCTAAGGCACTTGACTGCTAACCAGAAGGCTAGTGATTTGAACCCACAACCACTGCTCAGAAGGAGGGTTGGGTAATCTACTTCTGTAGTGATACCACTTTGGAAACCCAAGCAGGGGTCGCTATGAGTTGGGTCTGACTTGACAGCACATAACAACAATCATTTAAGGAAGAAATTTTAAATTTCTTTTTCAGAGAGGATTAATGGAGTCCATAATATACATAATACATTTACATTCTTCTCATTCAGTTACATTGTGATGCACATTTTGTATGAGGGAAATATTATTGATAACATGACTTCGTCTTACTTCAGTGGATATTTATTGATCTTTTATGAGGGCTAGCTGCCATGACAAAGAGGAAAGTGACTATCTTAGTTATCTAGTGCTGTTATAATAGAAATACCACAAGTGGATGGCTTTAACAGACAGAAATTTATTCTCTCACAGTTTAGAAGGCTAGAAGTCCAAATTCATAGTGCCAGCTCTAGGGGAAGATTTTCTTTCTCTTTCAGCAATGGGGAATGTCATCAACTCCTTTCAACATCTGTGAGCCCAATATCTCTTGGAGAGCTCTATGAGTCTTGACATCAGTCTTCCCTTGGGTTTAGTAGATTCTCAGTGCAGGGACCCTGGGTTCCAAGGATATACTCCACTCCTGGCTCTTCTTTCTTGATGGCAGTCAGGTCCCTCAATCTCTGCTAGCTTCTCTCTTCTTTACCTGATGTCTTGTAAGATAAAAAGTGATGCAAGCCACATCCCAGGGAAACTCCCCTTACATCAGATTGGGGCTGTGACCTGAGTAATGGTGTTGCATTTCACCTCAATCCTCCCTCATTAACATATGGAGGTCAGGATTTATAACACATCACAAATGAAGGATAATTACACTAGATTACATCATAGAGGATGATTACATTATTACATAATGATCAAACTGCATTATGCATAACTGCCAACCACTTAGAATCGTGGCTTAGCCAAATTGACACATATTTTGGGGGAATATAATTCAACCCCTGACAATGACTAAAATGTGTTTCCTGCCCTGAGGAGGTCCCAATTTAGTAGGGAAACAGTTACATAACCAGAAACACAAATGCTAATTGCCCATATAGCACAGATGATAGGCATTTAACCCAACAAGGCTTTTACATTAGGCTTCCTGTGGGAGATGATGCCAGACGTGGCTCTTAAATGATGAGTAAGAGCAGGTGAAGAAAGATGAAGAGGACATGCCAGGGCCTCAACCAAAGTAACAGGCACAAAATAGGAGAACATGTTTGAGGTTTAAGAACTGGAAAAAATTTTGTCATTAATAGGGCATAAATTGCAAAGAGAAGAAGGAGAAACTACAAGGGCTAAATAAAAAAGTATATATATAATCATACTTGCAATTCTAATATAGGTGAAGGAAAAGCATGGAGGGATTTTAATGAAGAAGATGACAAACACAGGTTTCCCATTTAGATAAACTACTCTGGTTGAGTTCTTTACTAAGAACAAGAGTAGAGATAGGAAGGCCAGGTAGGTCTCCACTGCAACAGTCTAGACTAGAGATGGAGAGTACTCAAATAATGAAATTATGGTTGTAGAACAGATCAAGAAGAGTGAAGACGGGTT
Organism: Orycteropus afer afer; assembly: GCF_000298275.1. Classification (NCBI taxonomy): domain Eukaryota; kingdom Metazoa; phylum Chordata; class Mammalia; order Tubulidentata; family Orycteropodidae; genus Orycteropus; species Orycteropus afer. The sequence goes on from NW_006921594.1 coordinate 27,332,753, forward strand.
AGGGAAACACAAAACCCAAAAATCAAAACAAAACAAACTGAACCCCCCACCACTGAATCACTTCTGACTCATGGTGATTCTGTTTTCCAGACTAGAGCTGAGATAGGACGGTTTTCTTGGTTGTAATCTTTATGGAAACAAATCTCCAGGTCTTTCTTTCTTGGTACTTCAGGGTTGATTTGAACCACCAACCTTTCAGTTCGTGCTTGAATACAAACCATTTGTCCCACGCAAGAATCTTCAGGGAAATAAAACAAAGCAAAATCTACTAGTTCTAGTGAAGTGTTTGATAAAAGGAGGGATGGAGAAGTGGACTTTCCAATATTTTCCATGGTTGCCATGATTATCACACAGATAAATAGAGCTATTACCTGATACCAGAAGAGAAAAAGAGGAGTGGACATGCATGAAAGAGAGTTGGAATTTATTGATTCTGAGAATGTTTACCAAATAAAAGATGTTAGGCAAATATAAGCAGTTTGGTAAATTAGTTTAAAGCTCAAATGCCATGAAGATTTGGATACATATGGAAGTTAAAAATCAGTGAAAAGAAAAATCAGCTGAGGACAGAAAGCTGGATGGCCATAAGAAAATGACAAAAAAGGAGATGCCCAACTAGAAGAGTGAGACAAATAACCAGAGAACAAATATGAAATCGTACTTAAATATTCTTTACCATCCTATGTTGTTGTGAGGTGTCATTGAGTCACCTCCCATTCATAGTGACCCTGTGCACAACAGAAGGAAACCCTGCCTGGTCCTGCGCCAGCCCCACAGTCCTTGTTATACCTGAGCCCATCGTTGCAGCCACAGTGTCAATCTGTCTTGTTGAGGGCCTTCCCCTTTTCCATCGACCCTCCACTTTACCAAGCACTTTACCATCCTATTAAAAAAAAAAACCTCAAATTCACTGCAGTCAAGTCTATTTGACTCATAGCGACCCCTCTTTGGGTTTCTGAGGCAGTATCTTGTAGTGCCTAAAGCACTTGACTGCTAACCAGAAGGCTGGCAGTTCAAACCCACCAGCCACTCCTTGCAAAGAAGGTTGGGCAATCTACTTCCATAGTGATACTGCCTCAGAAACCCAAGCAGGGGCTCTATGAGTTGAGTCCAACTCAATGGCAAATAATAACCACAACAATCTCTACAGAAGTAAATTGCCCAATCTTCCTTCCCAGGAGTGGCTGGTGGGTTTGAAACTCCAGCCTTCTGGTTAGCAGTCAAATGCCCTAAGCACTACATCACCAGAGCATCCTACAGCTCTACTTAAATTCGTAATTAAAAAAAAAAAAAAGGAAAGATCTATTCAGAAAATGGAAGCTATTAAAACACGAAACAGTTTACATTTATCATCACCACAATCGGGAACTTAATTCTCTTTTCTTCCAAATGATTTGGTTTCATTTCTCTACTTCTCCCCAAGTGTTTTTGCAGGCTTCATACAAAAATTGATTTGGTGATTACACTGTAATATTATGCCCTTAGCTTTTATTGTAGGCTGATATAACAAATGGTCCTACAAAAAATACGCTACCAACCTCTGCAGAACAACTCCTTATTATACTAGTCAACATCTCAAATAATACACATGATAAATTCCTCCTAGCGTGTAGTGCCAGGAAAAGTTTTTCTAATAAAATCCTGATATATTCCTTTTATCAGTCATTGGAAAAGTATTTTCTTTTTAACTTTGGCTAATGGAAAGTTTAAAATGAAATTTAATACTCACATGTACAAACCAGCTTTTTCTAGTTTCTTAGTAGCTGCAAAGTATCTTTCTTTGAGCTTACATTTTCTCATTCTGTATAATTTTAATCTTGTGTCTATAGCCATGTATATATGTGTTTACTGTGGACCTCCTCAAATTCTATTGAAACTAGGAACTATAATTAACTTCAACAATATGTAACATTAACAATAATAATAGCAATAAGGTATTTGAACAGAATATCATTTCACCAACTCTCTCTTTGTTCCTTTTGTATCTCTTTTTCACCTCCCACCAAATGTTTCTCTGAAAAAAAATGGATAATTTATTTGGCATTTCTTTAACTAAGGTTAAACTTCTGTTTGAGTTTTCTTACCAGTTATTTCCTTCTTTCTCCCTATACTTAATTCCAAGGAAAGAGATGCAGTAAAATTTAAGTCTGGCTTGAAAACTCTTATCTACAAAATTATGATACTTATTCCATTTTTTTTTATTTATACAATTCTAAACTTAGTACCAATTAATACAAATATCAGTGGTGACTTTTCTTAGAGGATGGATACCTGCATTTAACAACCACTGGAGATTGTAACCTAATTCAAACAGATTCTATGATATTCACTTCTAATTGTATAAAACAACAAATCAAACCCACTGCCACTGAATTGATTCAGACTCATAGTAATCCGCCCTGGGTTTCCAAGGTGGTAAATCTTTACAGAAGTAGAATACCTCATCTTCCTTCCACGGAGTGGCTGGTGGGTATGAACTGCCAAACTTTTAATTGTATATTTCCTTTTATGTGTACAGTCCTTATACTTCATTTTCCATAAACAGAATTTCCTAAATACAGTGTGAAGAGTGGCAGGTGAAAATAAAGGAAAACAAATTATGACCAATGTTATGGAAAGTTGACAGTTTGCATAACACATGAGAATTATAGTAGTGGATTGTGTATGAGAACTAGCAAAACTTGCCTTGTTTTTACAAGAAGCCCCAAAATATTCTTATGTAAATACTTTCCCATCCTTCATGGCTCATCTCAGATGTCACCTGCTCTTTGAAGTGATGGGTACCCACTTCTGAATTTCTGACACTGTATAATGATTATATGGGAATCTCAAAATATATTTTAATAGTTTGTTTAAAGATCAACTTCCTTCCTCTCTTCAAAGGAAGGAATAGATTATCCCTTCTTTGTCTTATGACTTAAGCAACAAGTGTGCAAGAGGCACACAATAAAGACATTTGTTTGAAAAGCAAAAGTGTATGAATAAATCAATGAATGAAGGAACGAGGCTGGCATAAGTGTAAAAACTACAGCACAGTAAGCAAGTATACCAACAGCAATCCTATTAAAAAACCATCTCAGCTCCCAGTTTCATCATTGGCAAAACTGCTCTGGATATTTGACTTTTTGGATATTCGAGGTGATTGTAGAACTGATGGTAATATTTCAACTGATGGCATGAGGTAGGAATAACAGTTATAGAAAAAATTTGAAAGATTTGGAAAGAAAACTGATTTTTTTAAATAATAAAAAAAAAGCAAACCCATCACCATCTAGTTAATTCCAACTCATACTGACCCTATAGGGCAGAGGAGAACTGCCCTATAGGGTTCTCAAGGCTATAAATCTCTACTGACACAGACTGTCCCATCTTTCTCCTGAGGAATAGCTGTTGGATACCAATTGGTGACATTTGGTTAGCAACCAAATGTCTTAAACACTGCACCACCAGAGGGTCTTGATTTTTGTGAAGTATACATAAAATCACTATAATACCCTGGAGTAGAGATGCAAAATTCCCTCTAAAAGACCAACTAAATCTCAGAACACAGGGCTTGAATCAAGTCTGTCTGAATGTAGCAGCATCTTGTTTTAGGTGCCACCAAGTCAATTCCAAGTGACTCTGACTCATAATGGTCCTATGTACAACACAATGAAACATGGCCCAGTCCTGTGCTAGCCTCACAATTGTTGCTATACTTGAGCCCACTGTGGCAGCCACTGTGTCTCTCGCTCTCATTGAGGGTCTTCCTCTATTTCTCTGACTCTCTACTTTACCAAGCATTATATCCTTTCTCCAGGGAATGTGCCATCCTGATAACATGACTAAAGTTATGCCATTCTCTCTTCTAAGGAGTGTTCTGGGTGTATTTCTTCCAAAACAGATTTGTTTGTTCTTCTGGCAGTCCATGGTATTCAATATTCTTCATCAACAGCATAATTCAACTGCATCAATTTTTCTTTTGTCTCCCTTATTCATTGTCCAACTTTCACATGTATATGAGGGTATTGAACATACGATGGCTTGGGTAAGACACACCTTAGTCTTCAAAGAGACATCTTTGCTCTAACATTTTCAAGGGTTCTTTTGCAGCACATTTGTCCAGAGCAATACATTGTTTGATTTTTTTGACTGCTGCTCCTAGGGGCATTGATTGTGGATCCAAGTAATAGGAAATCGTTGATAACTTCAATCTTTTATTATGATATTACATTTAGTTTTCTTTATGTTGAGGTGTGACCCATACTGAAGACTGTAGTCTTTGATCTTCATCAGTAAGTGCTTCAAGTCCTCTTCATTGTCAGCAAGCAAGGACGCATCATCTGCATATCCCAGGTTGTTAAAGAGTATTATTCCAATCCTGATGATGTATTCTTCTTCATATAGTCCAGCTTCTCAGATTATTTGCTCAGCACATAGTTTGAATATGTATGGTGGAAGATTACAACCTTGACACACAGCTTTCCTGATTTTACTACTGCCTCACTGTCATCAAGTCAGATCTGACTCATAGCAACCCCTCCTTGGGTTTCTGAGGCAGTATCACTACAGAAGTAGATTGCCCCATCTTCCTTCTGAGAGTGACTGGTAGTTTGAACTGCCAGGCTTCTGGTTGGCAGTCAAATGCCTTAGGCACTACACCACCAGAGCCCCCACTAATGCCTAGGATATTGATCTTTATGTGTTCCATTTTATTTTTGACAACTTCCAATTTTCTTAGATTAAAACTTCATACATTCCACATTGTGATGATTAATGGATATTTGCAGCTGTTTCTGCTCATTTTGAGTCGTGTCATATTAGCAAATGAAGATTCTGAAAGTTTTACTCCATGTCATTAAGGTTGACTCTAATTTGAGGGAGCAGTTCTTTCCCCATCATATTTTGAGTGGCTTCCAACCTGAAAGACTAATTTCCCCACAATATATCAGATGTTCACTACCATTCATAAGGTTTTCATTGGTGGATTCTTTCAGCAGTAGACCATCACATCCTTTTCCTAGTCTGTCTTAACTCTGGAAGCTTCACTGAAACTTGTCTACTAGGGTTGACCCTGCTGGTATTTGAAATACTGGTTGCATAGCTTCCAGCATTAAGCAACATGCAAACTACTACAGTACAAGAAAGTGACATACGAGTAGTGGAATGCAGTTGTTGTTGTTGTTGTTATGTGCCGTGGAGTCGGACCCGACTCATAGCAACCCTTTCTTGGGTTTCTGAGGAAGTATCACTACGGAAGTAGATTGCCCCATCTTACTTCCGAGGAGTGGCTGGTGGTTTGAACTGCCCCACCCAGCCTTCTGGTTAGCAGTCAAGTGCCTTAGGCACTATGCTACCAGAGCTCCTGTGGAATGAAGTAGCATAGCAAATATAAAAGTATGTCAATTACAAGAAGGTGGATCAGTCATAGAGGTGCCCAATGCAAAGACCCAGAGAAAACTCAAGGCAGCACACAGTACTGAAATCACTCTGGAATTTCATATTCTGACTACAGGAGGTGGTCCCAACATGATCATGAAAATAGATTCATCAGATTATCTTAACACAATGCAGATAAACATACAAGTATATTACTAACTTTCTTGTTCTGATTCCAAGAAGCCTGCTTATAAGAACAGAATATGCTTGTTATGAAATTATCAGCATTGTGGGGTTTGTGATCATTTAACTTCTTATTATATATTAATCACAAGCATACTGATTGGTTAATCTATATGTACTATAGTAATAACATCTATCAATTTTCGATTGTCCACAATAAGCCAAAGAACTAGACATTCTTTAATATAATAACTTTAATCCTCATAAGAACATACTTCAAGATAATGTTTTTTTATTACCATTTTACCAATGATGAAACTGAAGCCTGGGAAAATTAGTTAATTTGATATCTTACTACAAAACTCATGGTGTATATATATATATATATATA
>NW_006921594.1:27340155-27341730 GCF_000298275.1 Orycteropus afer afer
TGAACTTCCAGTTGACAGGCTCTCCAAGAAAATTCTAAAATTAGATACCAGATCTAAATGGGTACTAGGAATTTAATAAAATGAGCTGTCCTCGGAAGCTTTTAGGTCACCACACAAAGTAGTCTTCATTGTGTTTGATTCAGCATTGCCTCGCAAGCCATTTTGAAAAAATAGAACACAAGAACTGAACATTAAGTCATTGATTCTCTTCTCCCCCATATTGCAATCAGTTTGAACAGCAGCAGATATGTGATTCATGTTAATTGTGCCAAAACAGCAGCAGCATGAATACTAAATTATTCACCATGTTCACAAACTGTCAAATGGGGCAAATAGCCAACTATTCAAAATAATTGCAAAAAGATTGGCACAGCTATAATGTGTTTTCAGTGTGTATTCCATAGCCTTCTGAAACCAATAAATGCCTCTCTTTGCTAGACTCAGGAATTTAGATTTCATTCATAAGTATTTCAAACAAATATTAATTAACTCATTTGTACTACAATTTCATCTTCTCTGCAATTAAAGAATATCAAAATATTTCCAGATTTAGGAGAAATTAGCAATAAAAAGTGAACCCTCAAATAGCTGTTGATGACATATTGAGAAATTGTGTCTCCTATAAGAAAAGGAGAACAAAATTATTATTTCTAAATTATAGGCCTGCCTATTTTTATACTAATGACATACTTCAACCTACATAAAAATACCTGTTTTGCATTCTAAAATTTATGTTATAATGCAAACTCTACCATGTGGTATTGTTTGAATGGCTAATTTTAAAAAGAACGGGGAGAGAGAAGCAAAAAGGGAAAGACAAAAAGTAAGCAGGAAGTAAGAAAGGGAGATAAGTTAAATACGGCAAGTTTTATAATCTCTTTTTTGAAGTGTCTTTTTCTGGGAGCATAAATCTCTACTTTAATCCTAATGAGAACCTATTCTACCCAGTAAGAATTGAATTACAAATATATTCACACTTATTTTCACAAATTTGAACAGTTTCTAATGTGTATTCCTAGCAGTTCTCAGTTACTACTGTTTCATGGAAATAATTTAAAAATATTTGCCATGCATATGTGATATGCAAATAGTTTAAGATGGCAGGTACTCAAGATATTAACTTATTTTTACAAAGCTCTATTGAAATTTGCTTAATATTTTATAGAAATATCGTGTTGATCACTGCCATTGAATTGATTCCAACTCATAATGACCCCCGCTAGGTTTCCAAAGTGGTAAATCTTTATGGAAGTAGATTGCCCCATCATCCTTCTGTGGAGTGGATGGTGGGTTTAAACCACTGACTGACCTTCTTGTTAGCAGCCAAATGCCTTATCCACTAAGCCACTAGAGCTCCTTAGACACCTCAAAATGGATAATAATAAAAGAATATTTGAATACTGATATAGAAAATGGAGAAAACAAGATTTTAGTACATTTCATGATAGAGAGCTTACAAAGAGAATTAGAATTTAATCTAAGAGAAATATAAATAATAAAAATAAAACTTTCTATTAAAAAAAGTAAAATTACACGTACTGGCAAAATTTATTATAATCTCAAATCTGAGCTACG
>NW_006921594.1:27344600-27388105 GCF_000298275.1 Orycteropus afer afer
CACCTGTTTCTCCTCAATTTGAATCATGCCGCATCAGCAAATGGAGGTCTTGAAACCTTTACCTTATCCATTTCATTAAGGCTGATTCTACTCTGATGGTGTATCTCTTTCCTGGTCCTCTTCTGAGAGCCTTCCAACCTAAGTGGCTTATCCCCCTGCACTGTATCAGACAATGTTTCTGGGATATTTGTAAAGTTGCACAGTAATGTATTGGACCATGTTTCTCTGCTATTCATAAGGTTTTCCCTGGCCAATTCTCTGAGAAGTGGATGGTGTCCTCCTTCTTCCTAGTCTGTCTCAGTCTGTAAGCTGTTGAAACCTGTGCACCATGTGCAACCCTACTGAGTTTGAGACACTGGTGACACAGACTCAAGCCTCACAGCAACACGTTATCACAGTAGGACAAACTGACAGACAAGTTTGTTTCCCTTAGCTGTTCAAAACCTCTCCACCCACCCACCCTCCCTGTAGATAGATCCCTGGCTCTTTCCCGCCACTTGGGAGGGCTGTGCTCTGGGTCCCTGGCCATACCTGAATCCCTGACTCTGCTTTCTCGCTCCGTCCTGGTTCCCCCCCTCTTCCAGCTTTTTCTCTGCTTTCCCACTGCTTGGGAGGCAGGAAAAGCCATTTTTCACATAACACTAATTTAATTTCTATGTTTATATCAAAATGTATAATTGGCATTAAGTATAACTTAATATTTTTTGTTCCCCAATTTTTTTTTTCAATATTATATGTATATGATAGCCTTTTAGATAAAAAATAAATAAATTTCTGTATATTTCTGTCAGTGGAAAAGTTTCAAACTGGAGGCATTCTTGTCAAATGTAAAAATGACAGGTTCAACATGCATTCCCAGGAAGCAAAAGATCAGGATGTAAGCCATTTGTTCATGTGAAGAATGTGTCAAGATGTAAACAATTTGTTCAGGGGAAAATGTATTCATGACTGCAATCACATATAACTGAACTGGCAGGCACCTAACACCAAAGTGGTAACTCACTTGCTCTAGCCAAACAGCCAGCATTTACATTTCAAAGGACTTAAAGCTAAAGTTCACCTTATCTTTATTTTGTTCTTTATGTATGTAGACATCTCTATCTGCTTGAATGGTAAAGTGCTTTACATTTTCACTTAGCACTTACCAGCTGGAGCTGCATTATTCCTAAAGTTCTTTTCTTCCACTCCTAACAGACTATGAGATTTTCTTCTTTGATATTTCTGGTGCCATTAGGAAGACTTAGAAAGTGCATTGTCTTTGATGATCCTCAGGGCATACAAATGTGGTCATGTTACCTGCTGAGCCACTTTAGGCATTCTGCTTTTGTGAAGTCTTGGGAGTGGTTTAAGGTAAAAATCCTCTCAAATCTGAACTCTTGAAGATATCTCAATACTTCTTTGGAAAGGTATCAATTAGAAAAAAGATAAAAACAAAATGAAGATAGCCTAAGGTTCATGTGGGATACCATCAAAAGGAATAACCTACAGGTAATTGGAATTCCAGAGGAAGAAGAGAAAAATAAAACCACAGAGAAAATTGTCAAAGATTTGTTAGAAGAGAATTTTCCTGGTATGATCAAAGATGAGAATAAATCCATTCAGGAAGTCCAACGAGCCCCAAAAGATAGATGGATAGACCCTAAAAGAAAATCACCAAGACATATCATCATCAAACTCACCAAAACCAAAGACAAAGAAAGAATCCTGAAAGCAGCAGTGGAAAAATGAAAAGTAATCAAGAAGACTAAGCTTGGATTTCTCAGCAGAAACCATGTAGGCGAGAACACAATGGGATGGTATATATAAAACCCTGAAAGAGAAAAAAATTCCAACCAAGAGTTATATACCCAGCAAAATTGTCCCTCAAATATGATAATGAAATTAGAATATTTCCAGTGAGGCAGAAATTAAGGGAATTTGTTAAAACCAGACCAACCTTACAAGAGATGCTAAAGGGAGTCCTCTAGACAGAGAAGCAACAACAGCAAACAACTGACTATTAACACACATGATGACATAATCCAGAAACCATAGAAGTATCCAAAGTAAATAAACCTACAAGATTGTAAATAGGGAACCTGAGACATCAATTGACAAATGAGGACAACTACAAACCAAAAAGAGGGAATAAACTGTGTAGTTACAGAACTTATAAATGGTGCAGAAATCAAGAGTTGCAAGATAGAATAGACTGTCCTAAATTAGGGAAGAAAATTACAAATCACAGGGTAACCTCAAAGAAAAAATGATAAACCTTCACATTGAAATAAAAAAGAGGACCAGCACAAATATTTAGCAAATACTAAAATAATATCAATGAAGGAAGTGATAACACAATTCATAAACAAAATGAACTCAGCACAGAAAATGATATGGAATAAAGTAATAAATACCACAAAAAAGCACATAACAAAGTAATAGCAACAGATTCATACTCGCTGATAATTACATATCTGTCGAGGGCCTTATATCTAAAATTTATAGAAACTTCCAACACCTCAACAGCAAAAAGATTAACAATCCAATTAAAAAATAGGGAGAAGATATGAATAGACACTTCAGCAAAGAGGATATTCAGGTGGCCAGCAAATACATGAAGAAATGTTCATGATCATTAGCCATCAGAGAGAAGCAAATCAAAACAACAATGAAATATCATCTCACCCCAGCAGTAATGGCAAAGATCAACAAGACAGAAAATAACAAATGCTGGAGAGGATGTGGAGAGATTGCAATTCTCATACGTTGCTTGTGGGGCTGTCAAGTGATACAACCACTGTGGAAAACAGTATAACGCAACACAACACACTGCCATTGAATTGGCTCTGACTCATAGCAACCCCTCCTTGGGTTTCTGAGGCAGCATCACTATGGAAGTAGATTGCCCAACCTTCCTTCCGAGGAGTGGCTGGTGGGTTTGAATGGTCAGCCTTCTGGTTGCTGTCAAATGCCTTAGGCACTACCCCACCAGAGCTCCCAGAAAGCAATATGGTGAATCCTTAAAAAGCTGGAATTAGAAATACCATTTGACCCAGCAATCCCATTACTAGATATATATCCTAAAGAAGTGAGAGCCAGGACAAGAACAGATATGCACACACCCATGTTCATCACAGCACTATTTATAATAGCAAAAAATGGAAACAACCTATGTACCCATCAACAGAAGAATGGTTAACCAAACCATGGTACATATACACAATGGAATACTATGCAACACAAAAATAATGGAGAATCTGAAAAACACCACATAACATGGGTGAACTTGGAGGACATTATGCTGAGTGAAATAAGTCAATCACAGAAAGACAAATATAGTATTAGTTCATTATTGTAAAAAGTCAAGGAAAGGTTTATATATGAAAGGAAATTGTCTTTGTTGGTTAGTAGGGTAGGAGGGGAGGGGAGAGAACACTGCAAAAAAAAATTCATTGACCCATGTCACTTTAGTTTTGTGTATTTCACTGTACATAAATTATATTTCAAAAAGTACATTAAAAAGAAAGAAAAGTAAGTAGAAGAATCAGTAAATCCTTAGAATATTATGCTCCAGGTAAATCATGGCTGCAATGATGGGCTCAGGTATGGCAGGATCATGGGGCTGGCACAGGACCAGGCAGCATTTTGTTCTGCTGTACATGGGGTCGCATGATTCAAGGATGACTCAATGGCACCTAACAACAACAAAATCTTTACAGAAGTGGACTGCCTCATCTTTTTTCCCATGGAGTGGCTAATGGGTTCAAACCACTGACCATTTGGTTAGCAGCCTGATGCTTTAACCCATGCACCACTAGAGCTCCTTAGGAGAATGACTAGCTCTCATTATGTAAGATTTCCTTTCTAAAGGTTTAATTGTGCCTTGTCCATAGCCCTTGTAATAGTTCTGTTCTTCCAGTTAAAAAACAAATTATAGAGGCTGGAGATTTGTTCAGGATTTCCATGCAATCAACTCTATTGTTATTCACAGTTTCTACTACTCATTTATTACTTTTCAATGTCACTTCACCTGTGGATGTTCACAGTGCACATTTCAGTATCCCTGTGCATCCTGAAGGCCAATATTTGTTTGGTTCAAATCCACCAACCACTCCTAGGAAGGAAGGTTGGGCAATCCACTTCCATAGTGATACTGCGTCAGAAACCCAAGAAGGGGTTGCTATGAGTTTGATCTGAGTTGATGGCAGTGAGTTTGCTTTGGTTTGGTTGGCTTGACTCTGTAACCTGCCTTAAGGTTGTGGCTGCTATTGCCAAACTAGTGGAAACCACAGCTTATGGGTTCTGGGAAATTTTTCAGATGTCTTTGTGCCCCATGCTGTGTCCGCCTTAATTAATTCTGCCTTGACACAACATCTATCTGCCAGCAGGCTCACCTCATATGAAGTTCTCCTCCTGGGTACATCTAACATTAGGCAACATTCTGTGGCCTTTTTAAATCCAGCTACTCTTTTCCTCATGACGAATGAGAACAACTACGCTACACAGGATTATCTAGACTTGACTGAGAATCTTTTAATAACTCAGAAATAATTAAAAGAGATCCCTTTAACTAAGCCTAACTTAGTATTTTTGTTAGGATTAGGATGGTTCCTATTTAAAGTGAAATTCTGCTGGTACTTACTAACAAGCTAGATAAGCTGTTACGATTTCTACTGAAGAAATTTCTTGAAAGTCAGGCTGTACTTGAAACACTTTCACCCAGCAGTCCCCTTGTTAGAACTTGAAGAACTGTTTCAGGAAATTTGTTAATATTTTCCATACAATAGATATTATTTTGGAATTGTACATGATTTTTGCATGTTATGGAAGCAAAGAGGATTTTTAACCTCTTCTGGAAATACCATATAACACAGAGTTTTAGTAGTGGACCTTGTAGACACTCTATTACTCCCTTCTGAAATTGCTGTGATAATAATACAAGCTCATCAACCAAATAGAATACTCCAAACTGAAGAAATTAGAGGAAGTAATGTTGCTGATAGGAGCTCTGGTAGCATAGTGGCTAAAGCACTTGACAGCTAACCAGAAGGCTGGCGGTTCAAACCCACCAGCCACTCCTCGGAAGGAAGGTTGGGCAATCCTACTTCCATAGTGATACTGCCTCGGAAACCCAAGGAGGGGTCCCTATGAGTTGGGGCCGACTCGATGGCACATAACAACAACAACAATGTTGCTGATATAGTAGCAAAATAAGCTGCCTCTTAGATTATTTCTGCACTTTTGATATATAAAGTGATTCCCCATATTTGTCTATTGATAACTCAAACCTTCATGAATTAACATTAGAAGTACTTTCAAAAGACCAACAATTAGCCCAAATGGATGAAATAAAGGCAGAGAAAAAGTAGGCTGTTACCAATGTCATGCCACTAAATTGTGGACTTGGCTTAGTTTCCTGTATATTTCTATAACATGTGCCTTACATGAAGCTTCACACAAAGGATGAAATAAAATGATTGAGACCTTAAAAAAAATTGGTTTGGGAATTTTTCCAAAGCTGCTGAACATGTTGCCACCAATTGCCCTATTTTCTGTTGCTACAATTCCAGAAACTAAAGTTCTTCCTAAAAATGCCCTTTGTCCTCCAGGCTACAGCTTGAATGATAGATAAATTTCATGCAGCTTCCACCTTTAAATGGTTATAAATATGTATTAGTAATGATTTTTAGATTTTCCCATTGGGTAGAAGCTTTCTCTTTCCATTGTGCAACTGTAGCCTTTATAGCAAGGAAACTTCTCGAGAGCATTATACCCCAAAACTCTGTTGTAATCAAAGAACTCATTTCACAAGTCAAGTCATCCAAGAACTATGTCAAGTTTTTCTCATTTATCAAAAGCTACACTGTCCCTATTACTCTCAGTCTCTGGTCTAGTAGAGAGAACTAATGGAATAATGAAGACCCAAATAGCAAAGCTTTTCAAAATTTTAGTTTCCTGGACTAATTTCTTCCCCTGAGTTCCTCTAAATCTGAGGTCCACACCATTTGGATTTCACATACTCCTTATTAAATAACTTTTGGGAGACCCATATTCTTTCCTTATGTCGCCTGCACTGACACTAGCACTGTTCAACCTGAATTACTGAAGTATGGCCAGTATTTAATCTGATATTTTGAAGACTATCTTTAAGAGGTTAAAAAAGCCTCTGACAGACAGAAACTAGACTCACAAAGTCTGCCTAACATTGCTGCAGGAGAATATATATATTGGAAGAGACACTAAATCAAAGACTCCTTAGAACTTCATTGGAAGGGATCATACTTGGTTCTCATTATCAATCTATGTGCAGTCAAATTAGAGGGAATAAGACCTTGTATACATTTGTCACAGTTTAAAAAGACTAAAACTCCTCTTTAGAATAGCCTACCCACTGGAAAATTGAAGGTTATTCTGAAATGGTCCTTTGGCCAGAAGCAGATAACAGCTGAGGCAGATGGTTCACCCAAGACCCAGGATCAAGTCTGAAAATGCACCTCTTTTTATCTTTTTACTTTGTTATAGTCATGCCTCTACTGATAGTTCCCTAATTTGGGCAGATATTTATGCTCACTATTTTGAAAGTTCTAATTTTCAGATATGTGGTGCCATCCCAATCATAAATCAATCTGGCCTTCCCTAGTGGGTCTCTCTATGATAAGGATATGATTGAGTTGTTCTTGATCTATGGATACCATAACATGGAGAAAAAGTTCACTACTATATGAAATCACTATTACTAGAATTTCTATTGATAAATGATCTCTTTTCTGATCTGAATGAAACCTAGGCCATAACTTAACCTTTAGTCTTAATACAACCCTTACTTTACTAATTAAAGTCACCCAAGAAGAACTAGCTAAAGAATCTCTGAAGCCATAAACAATACTTTTCATATGGTAGGTCCAAGTCAACATCTGTAGGATGGATTTATCTGGTTAACTCCCTAAGACAGGAAGCTAAGTCAGGTTGCAACAGTTTGCTGGCAACAGTCTAACCATACTCATAGGAACAACCCAGAAGTCAGTGGATCTATGGGATGGGTTCCAATGTCTGAATGTGCATCAGTAATAACTTACAAGTTACTGATTGGTTCACTACCTAGTAGCTACAACATTCAGATATCAGTTGGGTAGACTCTAATGGTCATATCTGCCCACTTCCACCATTCACCTGTCAGTTTGTTGTATTGTGGTGCCTTACATGTTGCTGTGATGCTGGAAGCCATGGCACCAGTATTTAAAATGCCAGCACAGTTACCCATTGTGAATACATGTCAGTGGTGATTCCAGACTAAGACTGACTAGGAAAAAGGACCCAGTGATCTATTTCTAAAAATAATTAGCCAGTGAAAATCTTATGAATAGCAAAGGAACATTGGCTGATGTAGTGCTGGAAGATGAGCCTCTAAGGTAGGAAAGCACTTGAAAAATCACTGGGGAAGACTGGCCTTGGTGACAGAAATGATGCAGGAGAATGCATGATTGAGTTTTACAAGACCAGCAAATTATTCATCGGAAATAACTTTTTCAGCAACATAAATAGTGAATACACATGTGGACCTTCCTAAATGGACTCAAATAAACTACATATGTGGATAAAGATGATGGAGAAACTCAATATCATCATTTAGAACAAGGACAAGGCCAACTATGGGATAAACCACCAATTGTTCATATGCAAGTTCAAATTGAAGCCAAAGAAAATTAAACAAGTTTGTGACATCCAAAAGTCCAACTGTGAGTATATCACACCTGAATTTAAAGACAACCTGAAGAATAGATTTGATGCATTGAACATTAATGATGGAAGATGAGTTGTAGGATGATATGAAACCTATCATATGTAAAGAAAGTGAAGATTATAAAAAAGACAGGAAAGAAAGAAAAGACTAACATGGATGTCAGAAGACATTCAGAAATTTTTCCTTGAAGGTATAGTAGTTAAAATGAATTATAGAAAGAATGAAATAAAAGAATTGAACAAAAAATTTCAACAGGCAACTAGTGAAGACAAAGTAGAATATTATAATGAATTGTGCAAAGACCTTGAGCTAGAAAACCAAAAAGGAAGAAAATGCTTATCATTTCTCTAGATGAAAGAAATGGAAAAAAATATATATATAAGGATTTTATTGGCAAAATATTGACCAATTCAGGAAGCATCAAAGGAAGATGGAAGAAGTATAAAAAGTCAGTGTACCAAAAAGAATTGGTCAACATTCAACCATTTCAGGATGTAGCATATGATCAAGAACTGATGGTATTGAAGGCAGAAGTCCAAGCTGCACTGAATATGTTGCCAACAAACAAGGCTCCAGGAATTGATGGAATACCAATTGAGATGTTTCAACAAACAGATGCAACCCTGGAAGTACTCACTCATCATGCCAAGAAACTTGAAAGATAGCTACCTGGCCAACCGACTGGAAGAGATCCTTATTTCTGAGCATTTCAAGGAAAGGTGATTCAAGAGAATGCAAAAGTTATTGAACATTGTTAATATCACACACAAGTAAAATTTTGCTGAAGATAATTCAAAAACAGTTGCAGCAATACATAGACAGGGAACTGTCAGAAATTCAAGTCAGTTTCAGAACAGGATGTGGAATGAGGGATACCATTAATGATATCAGATGGATCTTGGCTAAAAGCAGAGAATAACAGAAAGATGGCTTATTGACTATTACTGTGTGGAACATAAAAAAACTATGGGTAACACTACAAAGAATAAGAATTCCAGCTGAATTGTGTTCATGAGGAACCTATCAAGAGATGATCCTTCTAACAGAACAAGGGTATATTGCATGATTTAAAATCAGTTGTGCTTCAGGGTTGCATCCTTCCACCACACTTATTCAATCTTTATGCTGAGAAAATAAGCTGAGAAGCTGGACTATATGAAGAAGAATGAGACATTAGGATTGGATGAAGATTCATTAACAACTTGCGGTCTGCAGATGATATAACCTTGCTTGCTGAAAGCCAATATGACTTGTGGCACTCACTGATGAAGATCAAAGACTACAGCCTTCAATACATATGGCATCTTAACGTGAAGAAAACAAAGCTCATCACAATTTGGCCAATAAGTAACTTCATGATAAATGAAGAAAATATTGAACAATTTTCCTTGAAAACTAAGGGTTCACCATCAAAACTCATGAAGCAGCAGCAAGAAAACCAAATGATGTATTGCACTGAGCAAATCTGCTGCAAAAGTCCTTTTTAAGGTGTTGAAAAGCAAAGCTGTCATTTTGAAGACTAGCAAGCCATGGTATTTTCAATCACCTCATATGCATGAGAAAGCTGGTCAATGAAGAATTCATGCTCTTGAATTATGGCATTGGTGAAGAATATTGAATATACCATGGACTGACAGAAAGACAAAACAAATCTATCCTGGAAGAAAGACAGTCAGAATACTCCTTAGAAGCAATGATGGTGAGATTTAGTCTCATTTACTTTGGACATGTACAAGGAAAGACTAATCCCTGAAGACATCATTCTTGGTAAGCTGGAGAGTTAATCAAAAAGAGGAAGACCCTCAATGAGATAGTGACACAGTGGCTGCAACAGTGGGCTGAAATATAGCAACAATTGTGAGAATGGTGCAGGACTGGACAGATGAAGATGACTCATCATTAAAAAAGAGTTGTATGATGAACAACTTAGTGTTATATGTATTACTTCATATTAATTTATTCAACCCTATTCTTTCATAGGGTTGGTATGAGTCAGAACTGTCTCAATGGCACCTAACAACAAGAATGTTAGCCCTTAACAACACTTTTTGACTATGTGGAACCAATATTTGGCCATGGCTTTGCTGAGCTTGATTGCAAGATGCATTTTGAGACTAGACTGGACTCAAGGATGTATTTTAACTGAATTCCCTTTACAGTTAATGTACTCATGTTGAGTGCTCAATGGTCTCAATTAGTGTTTCATTAGCTTGCTCATTTAGTCAATGTTTGAACCTCAGATAGGATTTGAATATTAGGCATATGCAGAAATATTAAGCAAATATATACAAAATGACCTAAATGACAATGATCTATACTAAGTGTTCAATGCCAAAACAGCAATTCACCCCTCCTTGGGGTTCCAAGGTGGTATCTCTACAGAAATAGATTGCCCAATCTTTCTTCCAAGGAGTGGTTGATGGGTTTGAACCACCAACCTTCTGGTTAGCAGTCAAATGCCTTAGGTACTATGCCACCAGAGCTCCTATAAGAAAAGTAGTACTCCAAAATAGAATGGCCCCTGACATTCTCACTGCAGCCCAATGAATGCCATAATAAAATTACATTGCTTTGTGTATATTTCTGACAATAAGGTTAATTTTACACTCTATGTTAATCATATGCAACATGTAGTATCTTGCCTTAATAATCTTGTTCCTTCCTTAATTGATATTATAAATAATTGGTCTTCCTCTTGGGGTAGATGATGGAAAATACTGCTACTTAATTTTGGAATCTTTATATTCCTGTTACTTCTATTATTATAATTATAAAATGTGGTTTTGCTTTACTTCATTGCATTTTATCTATGAAATGGTATACTTTGAAACCATTTGACTCTTCACATAAAATCATGCTGGTTTCACAGGTTTTCAAAAAACATCATGTTGTTTACTTATCTCCCTTTTGTCTCTCTGGGTATGTATAATTTTGACCTCTAACATTCTGTCCTGATTGAGACACATTCCTCGAATGTGGCCTTGTCTGTTAAGATGATCCCCATAAAACCTACTCACCCTGAAGATAAGGCCTATTAGCTCAGCAAGGTAAAGAAAATAATTTTTATTAACACAAGCTCCTCAAGAAAACAGATGAAGTCCTTGCCAAAGAAAATCTACTCCATTGTGATGGTCAGTGCCCTCTGCTGGAGACTTGATTAAAAGAGGCAATTATACAAGGAAAAGTTTCAAATTGGAGGTACTTGGTAAGACATAAGAATGACAGGTCCAACATGTATTCCCATGAAGCAAAAGATCAGGATGCAAACCACTGGTTTATATAAAGAATATGTCCAGATGTAACCAATTTGTTCCTAGGAAAACTGTGTTCATGCCTGTAATCATGTTTAACCAACCTGGCTGCTGACACTCACCTAGATGGTAACTTACTCCCTCTTAGCCAAATGGCCAACCTTTACATTTCAAAGGACTTCAAGCTGAAGCTGATCTTATCTACAATCAATCATTAAATCCCTACTTTTCCTTTGTTCTCTCTACACATTGACCCTTCTCACTACTGGAATGGTGGAGCATTATGCACTTTTACTTAGTTCTGCCTAGCTCAAACTGTATATTTCTCAATAAAACTCCTTTTCTTTTACTCCTAACATAATACAAGATTTTTTCTTTGACAGTTTCTGTTCTGGTTACCTAGTACCACTCTGACCAGAATATATCACAAATGGGATGGCCTTAGCAAACAGGAGTTTATTCTCTCACAGTTTAGAGGCTTTAAGTCCAAGTTCAAAGTGCCAGGCTCTAGGGGCTGGGTGAAAGCCCCTCAAGGTTGGGGTCCAGCTCTGCCTCCTGCTCCCGGCCCACTGGAGCTAGAGGTGTTTTTTCACTCAGACAGCTGCTGGCTGCTGAGGCTGAGAAACACCAAGGTTGACAAGCAAAAAGGCACAGTCCTGATGTTACCAAACCACATGGCAGGCCATTAATTTAAGTCCATTGTAAGTCCCAAGGTCAGCAGAGCATGCCAGGCTACTGAACAATGACATGGCTACATGCAGGGTCCAAGTGTGCCATAAGCTGGAGTCCATTCCCAAAAATGCTGCTTATATACAGGAAGCAGATCACATCCCAAAGGCAGCTACTCAGCTGCTCAGAGTAGATTCCACCATGGGGTTGATTACCAGTCTCTTCATGGGGAATACTACATCCAGCTGCCCAGCCATTCAACCGGGGCCCAGCCAAGTTGACACACAAACTGAACTACCACAGTTTCCAATTATTTACTGCCTCTCCCTGTGGGAAAATTACAATACCTTGCCTCACTGATATTAGACTTTGCCATATGATTTGTTTTATCCAATGAAACATGAACAGAATGGATGTAACAACAGAGCAAAGCTTTAGAAAACCATCTCATGGTTCTAGCCAGTCTCTTGCCCTTTATTGTATATCAGATGAGGGTTGCTCCTTCAACTAGCTTGCCAAATGAAGAAGAAGTAGAACAGAGGCAGAAATAACTCACAGAAAGTATAAATAAACCTTTTGAGATTTGGAGTTAATTACAGCAGCATATTTAAAGCTAAACTAACTATTACTAACCCTTCTTAGTTTACATAAACATCATTTCATAGTTCTTAACTAAAGCCTCTTCTTCCATTCTTTCTATTCAAAATTCATACATTTTGAAATAATATTGGTACAATTGCCTGATCAGCAGGTTGAAGATTGATTTCTCATTTAGTAGGTTTTCTAATATTAATGATATATAGAAAAATTAAGATGCTTCATCATTAAAAAGTTGTATGCTGAACAACTAAGCATTATCTATTACTTCAATATAGAACCTGAAAGAAGAGAATTATAGTATCTGGACCTTGAGAAATTAATTAGGGAGTATGTCTTTTGCATGCAAACAGGTTAAGGGTCATCATTATTAAGCAATCCTTATTTCTCTTGCTTCCTAATGCAAATCAATGAGTACAAAATAGCTAAAATAATCTAGGAAAAATTACTTAACATTCAGGGAAGAAATCATTAAAAAATTTATAAATATATACTTTATAATTTCTAGTTATTTTAGTGAAATCAAATTGGATATTGAACACTCCACATCTTTTAATTATTTCATGGCTGTCTTGGATATCTAGTGCTGCTATAATAGAAATATCACAAGTGAATGACTTTAACAAACAGAAATTTATTATCTCACAGTTTAGGAGGCTAGAAGTCTGAATTCAGGGCATCAGCTCTAAGGGCAGGCTCCCTCTCTCTGTCGGTTCTGGGGAAAGGTCTTCATCTTCTTTCAACATCTCTGGTCTTGGCATTCATTGGAGATCTCCATGTGTCTTGGCATCAATTTACCTGTAGGTTTAAGAAGTTCTCAGTGCAGAGATCCCAGGTCCAAAGGACATACTCCACTCCCAGCTCTTCTTTGCTGGTAGTAGTCAGGTTCCTCTCTCTCTCTATCTCTCTGCTTACTTCTCTCACCTTTTATCTCTTGTGAGATAAAAGATGATGTAGGTCACACCCCAGGGAAACTCCCTTACATTGGATCAGGGCTGGGAGCTAAGTAAGGATGTTGCATCTTGTTCTGGTTACCCAGTGCCACTCTGACAGGAATATATACCACCAAAGGGATGGCCTTAATAAACAGGAGTTTATTCTCTCACAGTTTGGAGGCTTTAAGTCCAAGTTCAAAGTGCCAGGCTCTAGGGGCTGAGTGAAAGCCCCTCAACCTTGAGGCTCTGCCTCCTGCTCCTGGCCCACTAATGCTAGAGGTGTTTCTTCACTCAGACAGCTGCTGGGTGCTGAGGCAGACAAACCCAATGTTGACAAGTAAAAAAGCACAGTCCCACAGTTATCAAACCACACAGCAGGCCATTTATTTAAGTCATTGTAAGTCCCAAGTTCAGCAGAGCATGGCAGGCTGCTGAACAACGACATGGCTACATGCAGGGTCCAAGCGTGCCATTAGGTAGAGACCATTCCCAAGGCTTGTCCTTATATACAGGAAGCAAACCACATCCCAAAGGCAGCTACTCAGCTGCTTGTGGTAGATCCCACCATAGAGTTGATTGCCAGTCTCATCATGGGGAATAACTACCACCAGCTGCCCAGCCACTCAACCAGGTCCAGCCAAGTTGACACACAAACATAACTACCAAAATTCCACCCCTTGTCAACTTGGCATCTGTACAGATCTTCATTGGGTGGCATCTGTACAGATCTCTCTCACTGGGTGGCTCCAATCTGCTAGTTCCTCTAAGTGGTGACCTCACCCCCTTGGCCTGGTAGGCCCATTCCTCTCCCTCTTGGGCATGGCAGCCCTGCCCCCTCACTCTTGGGCAGCAGCTATGGCTTCATCCCACGGGCTTAGATGAATGTGCAGCCCCACACTCTAGAACCAAGTTGGTGAAGGCCTAGCTCTTTGAAACCTAGGGGACTGAGGCAGCTCTGCTTCCATTTCCTTGGTCTCTCTATTTCTGCTAATTAATGCCAAAGGCAACCCACTCCACTGGAAATCTTCCTGCATCCAAAGCATTCAGCTTTCTTGCTCTGTGGGCTGGCCAACCTGCTACTCCATTTCATGCCAGTCTTTTCTATCAATTAATGCCCAGAGGCAACCCACTCTGCCAGTAAGCCATCTAACCAAAGACATCAAGCTTTCTCCTCTGTGGGCTGGTAAGGCTGTCACTTTCTCATGCTGGTTCTCTTAGCTCTGTTCCTGCCGTCTCTCATTCCAGTTCTTGCTCTTCTCCTGCTGTCTCTCATGCCATATGCAGGGGTCTCTCTGTCGGGGTCTTGGGTCAAAGATGAACTCCACTCCTGTTTCCACATTTTAGGTATCTGTCAGAGCAGTACCCAACTCTCTGGGTATCAAATTCTGTTCTGGTTACCTAGTGCCACTCTAACAAGAAATATACCACAAATGCAATGGCCACAACAAACAGGAGTTTATTGTCTCATAGTTTGGAGGCTTTAAGTCCAAGTTCAAAGTGCCAGGATCTAGGGACTGGGTGAAAGCCCCTTAACCTTGGGGTCCAGCTCTGCCTCTTGGTCCCGGCCCACTGGAGCTAGAGGTATTTCTTCATTCAGACAGCTGCTGGCTGCTGAGGCTGACAAACCCAAGGTTGACAAGTGAAAAGGCACAGTCCTGATGTTACCAAACCACACAGCAGGCCATTAATTTAAGTCCATTGTAAGTCCCATGGTCGGCAGAGCATGGCAGGCTGCTGAACAATGACACAGCTACATGCAGGGTCCAAGTGTGCCATAAACTAGAGACTATCCCCAAGTCTTCTCCTTATATACAGGAAGCAGACCACATCCCAAAGGCAGCTACTCAGCTGTTTGTAGTAGATTCCACCATGGAGCTGATTGCCAGTCTCATCATGGGGAATAACTACCACCAGCTGCCCAGCCACTCAACCAGGCCCAGCCAAGTTGACACACAAACATAACTACCACACATCCCAAACTAATCCTGTCTCATTGATATAACAAACATAACCTAATCCTCATGAACATAGCCTAACCTTGCTATAACATAACCTAGAATGGGAACTCCAGAACACTTGATTGAACTCATGAGGAACCTGTACATTGACCAGTAGTAGGCTGTTGTTCAAACAGAACAAGGGGACACAGCATGGTTTAAAATTAAGAAAGGAGTGTGTCAGGGTTGTATCCTTTCCCAATGCTTATTCAATGTGTATGCAAATAATCCGAGAAGCTGGACTATATGAAGACCATGGCATCAAGATTGGAGGAAGAATCATTAACAACTTTTGATACGTTGATGACACAATTTTGCTTGGGAAAGTGAAGATGACTTGAGGCATTTACTGATGAAGACTGAAGAATACAGTCTGCAATATGGACTACATCTCAATATAAAGAAAAGAAAAATCCTTACAAATCCTTGACCTATAAGCAGCATCACGATAAATGGAGAAAAGATTGAAGTTGCCCAAGACTTCACATTGCTTGGTTCTACAATTGATGCCAATGGAAGCAGCAGTCAGGACATTAGAAGATGTAGAGCACTGTTGCAAGGGACCTCTTTCAAGTGCTGAAAGCAAGGATGTCTCCTTGAGGGCTAAGGTATGCCTGGCACAAGTCATGATATTTTCAATCGCCTCATATGCATGTGAGAGCTGGACAATGAATAAGAAGACTGAAGAAGAATTGATGCTTTTGAGTTGTGGTGCTGGTGAAGAATGCTTAAAATGCCATGGACTGCTAAAAGAACTAACAGCTTTCTTCTGGAGGAAGTGCAGCCAAAATGCTCCTTGGAAGTGAGAATGACCAGACCTTGTCTCTCCTACTTTGGTCATGTTGTCAGAAGGGACAATTCCCTGGAGAAGGATGTCATGCTTAGTGAGGTGGAGGGTCGACGAAAGGGGAAGGCCCTCAATGAGATGGACTGACACAGTGACTGTGACAATGGGCTCAAGTATAGCAAGGATAATGGAGCTGGCGCAGGACCGGGCGGTGTTTCGTTCTGCTGTGCATAGGGTCGCTATGAGTCAGACATGACTCTGTGGCACCTAACAACAACCTTGCCTCATAAACACATAATACTCAAAACCCAACTCACTGCTATCAACTCAACTCTGACTCATAGTGACCCCCATTGAGTTTCCAAGGCTGTAAATCTTTATAGCAGCAGACTGCCTCACCTTTCTTCTGAGGAGCAGCTGATGAGTTTGAACAACCAATCTTTTGTTTAGCAGCCAAATGACTTACCCACTTAGTTACCAGAGCTCCTGAGGCCAGGATTTACAACATTACAAAGGGGATTTGCACCTTCATTAAAAGGTTGAGAACCGACAAAAGGGAAGAGAAGAAAGATTTCTAACAAAAAAGAGTGTTGACATTAGGAAAAGTGCCATAGCCACAGTAAGCTTATTTAAACGTTAGGAGAACAAATGGAGTAAGAAGAAAAACAGCATTAAAGAAAACTGGTTTGTCATCTCCCTATACATAGGAGCTTGTGTGTATGTGTGCATATATACATATACACACACACTTGTTTAACATGTGCAACCTGTTACACGTGCAACCTGTTACCTTGATCTATAAACTGCTGACTTTGTGATTAACACAGAAGTCAACCTGAAAGGTACACTTATTACTAATGACATGCTTGCAAATGTCATAATTCTTTCATATTTTAGAGAAAAACCAACTCCTTTTTTTGGGATTGCATATGGTGGCATCACAAAAAGTTAAATTCCTTATGTTTCAGAATTCATTTCATCATATGTTGTGTTTCTATATGTAAAAATTAGCCAGTTAGAATAGAATATTTGAAATAGAATATATGGAAACCATATAACATAGGATTTGAAGGTGAATATTTAATATCTATGTGAGATAAGGCTTAAACATATGAAGCCAATATGGAGAATGAAGATAATAAAATTAACATGACATCTAGAGAATTTCAGATCACATGAACTTTAATTAAGATGATATCATAGTTTAGAAATAAAATAGAAATCATATCTCAACTGAACCCAGTTGTAGGGTTCACCAGTAGAAAATTTTGACACTTGTTTTACATACTTTTAAAATAAACATTTAGGTGTATATAAAGCTAATTAAAATAATGGAATTGTAATTAGAACAAGGACAAATATTTCAATGAAAGTATATGGTCAAGCATTATCTTAAAAATATTCTGTAGAAATATGTTAAATATTAAAAGTGAAATATAGAATAATATAGCAAAATATTAGCTGTTCAGATGCTAAGGTAGCTACTTTGTAAATTATAAAATAATCAAGAAATAATTTCAAATATTGCACTTTTATGTTCTCAGTATGATCAAAAAGAGTTTTAGGTGATTTACACAACCCCTCAAATCTCCTGACTTAATTATTTATGAGAAATTATCTGGTAAATATCCTAACAGGATAAAAAGGTCACTTAATCTTTGCTCTATTTAGGTTTTGAAAAACAAACAACATTATGATGAATGAACATTGACATAGAGCTTAAACTTTCTCATGAAAATATACATTATGAACTATACACAGTCCATTAAATAAGACAAAGTCCATTCTGTTACAGGCAGTGCAAGTACTGAGAGAGATTCAGGACAACTTGAGCACCCTTTCAAATACCATTAATGAAATAAATAATATTTGTTGTCAAATCACCCACTGGAAAGTGGGTGTGAACTTTACTCTTGTTCTTTTTTTGCTCTCCAGTTGAATAATGCCTCCCTTAGCACACAGACTTTTTCTCTGCAGTTGATAACTCTCCAAACAGAAATTAATCGAGTCATTGGTTTTTCCTGGAATCTAGAACTGTTTGGTGATTGTGAACCATCAATATTGCACGTACTAACAGTCCAACCTCTATTATGAAAATAAGATGAGCCTGCTTTACATTCTACTCAGGTCCACACACAGGGACCTCTAGGTTATTATAAGAAAGAAAGTTGAGGAATAAAAGAATAAGGAAGTATAGAATGACATTTATGACCAACCACAAATACTTAAAAACAGTAGTTACTGTGCGTCACAGGAAAGTTTGTATTCATTTTTATTTGGATTTATAATCAGTGACTTCTGTTTATCTCATGATTCTGAGTTTCAAATTTAACATAATTCTAGAAAAGCATCATGGATACTGTAAAGAGAAATGGACCATGATCAGGAGATTTAAGTTTGTAGTCAGAGCTGTGTACAATATGAATAGCATGCAATTCAGTTATTAAGTAAACATTCTATCATATTTCACACGCTTTGTTTGATCTTGGTATTTCTTCTGTGAAAGAATAATAATACAGTCATACTTGTGATAAGAAATTTTAACAATGTCCAAAACTAGTTCATTTATGTGCAGGGAACAAGTTTATCCCTTTTGATGGACCCAAAAGTAAGTAATAGAGCAGATTTCTAAGATATGTTATTCTACCATTAATAGAATAGCCCTTCACAGCCAGCAAACATGGAATGCAGAAAAGGCCTCAGAGCTTCCCATATGAGAAAGGAGACTCTGTTGACAAACTAGAGAGGTCATTTCTAAGACTTCAGAGCTCACCCAATATACACAGTGTGTTTGCCAATCCGGTGGTTCACCATCTAACCAGAACACTGAGGGACCAGCGTGAAGTTCCTGGGTCATCCCACTGAGAGGGGTGTGGTGCAGAGACACTCATGCAGGGCATGCTCCACTCTGCATAGATGGTCACAAGGAATTTGCTTATAAGGACATGGGCATAATAATATGAAGAATTTAGGCAGCTGGAGTGGCTTAATAGAATAAAGTGGGAAGAATAAGATAACTTGCTGTCTACTTTACAAGCAACCTCATGAAGATTAATGGGCTAATTTCTGAGAAGCACTTAAACAGTTTTGGATGCCAAGTTTAAACATTATTATTTATTAGTTGGCTATGTGGTAAATTTCCCCTGAGAGCATCACTGAAAGCCATGCAAAATGTATCTTCTCATTCAATTTCAATATACATATTGTATATAAGGTAGATTGCAATTGTGTGGGAACATTTAGAAAGACAGCATCTCCTCTTGAAGTAAGTCTAAGGATGAAATGATCTCTCTCCAAATATTTAAGAGTGGTCAGTATTCAAGGGGCAGAGAATCAGAAATTAACTATTAAATGAGGCATTCTGTTGTCTGTATCCCTAGAGAACAGGACTCAGGACAAGGGACATAAATTCAGAATGGTGCTGCTGGGAACAGAAAAGGTGTCAGAAATCACACATTTTGCCATGGACTCCCCTATGAGAAAGTATT
This sequence comes from Orycteropus afer afer, assembly GCF_000298275.1. Taxonomy (NCBI): domain Eukaryota; kingdom Metazoa; phylum Chordata; class Mammalia; order Tubulidentata; family Orycteropodidae; genus Orycteropus; species Orycteropus afer. The sequence goes on from NW_006921594.1 coordinate 27,364,045, forward strand.
TAAAGAAAATTTCTTTAAATGAACAAGCAGAGACCATAAATCCTTATTTTTTTTAAAAAAAAGGACTTGGTGAGTTCAAACTTTTAAATGTTCCCTAGAATTTTTGAAGAACTTTAAAAATTTGTTTACTATAAAATTATAAGATATAGTTCATAATCCTGTTCTTACAATAATAATCACATCTATAACTACTTCATTGCAGTTGTTTTCCACCATGTTAACAAAGATTTTTAATATTACTATTTAAAATAGGTGTGATTTTAAACTTTCACACAATAGTTGGGCAAATAATTAGAGCCGACATTATGGTGGTAAAATCATATTCCAATTAAAAAGCAAAAGCAAGGACCCAAACATTTAAAATACTTCTGTGCACTTTGCACATAATTATATTCTACAATAAGCATCTGATACAAACTCCCCAATAACCAATACTCTCAAAGAAAGAAAGATGATTGTGGCACAAGGGTCTTAAAGACATCTAATACAAATTATATATCATTGTATTCCTAATGGCTCTGGCATTTGGGGAATGAAGATTTATATTCAGTTATCATTGCCTACAATTATAGAGATGCCATTTAAAAACTCTCTTTCCATTAAATATGCTTCATAGGTTTAACCCTCACTGTTTTCCTGATGCTTGAGGTTTATTGGTCCTAGGAAAGAGTGGCAGTGGGAATGAGAGCAGCTATCCTAGTCAAGGTTAAACTGTGAGTGATGAATACGTGCTTTATAATGAATTGCATAGGTTACAATTTAAACAAGTTTTGGCAGAAAGCCAGTCTTCTCTCTCCATATTTATTTATTTTTAATCTTTCATATGTATTTTCTCCCTGCACAGGAGAAAATGCAAATGATTATCCTAATGACTCCTTCAGTGGGATGTGGAAGCAGTCTAAACTGGGCTCACGGGGTTCTGGTTAGATGGAGGCTCAGGACTGGTGCAGACAAACGCAAGGAATACATTGGATAGGCTCTGAGGTCTTAAAAATCATCTCTCTAGTTTAGCAACAAAATCTCTTTTCTTATAAAGGAAGCTCTGAGCCCTCTTCTTCTTGCATCATTACAAGAGAAAATACAAATGATTACCCTATGATGTCTTTCAAGAGAGATTAAAGAGTTCATCAGAATATTATCAATTTTAAGCAAGCAGGATTTGTAATCCCAGTTTGGAACCAACAAGCGTTTATTTTCTACCTTCTATCTTGAAACAACAGAAAAATTAAAAACAAAAACAAGAACCTTTTGCATTAAGTAAGTGTGTCTTACGCAACAGTTGAAAAAAATAAAATGGATTCTAATGACATGGCTTGAAATATCATTAACCATCCATCTTCTCAATTTAACTGATTGAACTCTGATCAATCAAGACCACGTTGTTATGAAATTTGTGCTCTTAAACACAGAACTGCAATATTCAGGAGTATTTTGCCAACAATACTGAGTAAGCCTCTTCACATGTATTCTATTTAACAGTCCTGATGCCTAGGGGAGCAGATTATTTCTGTATTGGGTTGGACCACCTGTGTTATGTGATCTGCATGTAATAGAAAGACCCTGCTTATCCAAAATTATCTAATGTCCAGATTGCCATAGTAGCTTGTCATTCTGCCCAATTTAAAATTCTCATCACTGAGTCATTTCTTCTTTCTTAGCTAGTAAAGCTGGTAGTTGAGGCGTGTGTGATGGAGGTGGTTACAGTTGAAATCTCAAATGAGATTCATTAAAAAAAATGTGAACAGAAAGTGGGGGGTATGCTGGATTACAATATCAAACATCCCTTTAATGCTTTTTGATAAGGCCTTCTACTTTACCTTTGTGGAGGGCAGGTTATAGCTGGGGTTGGTAGATGTGCAGGAGTAGAGATAAAGACATGCTCAAAACTGGAGTGATCAGGAAGCCAGATTACAAAAAGCTAGCAGGAGCTGGTTGAGCCAGGAATAAATTGAGGCTCACATCATGGGAGGACTGGGAACAGAGAATAGTGAACATCTCACTGAGAAAAATAGAAATAATTTTATGCAGTGTTGAACCAAGTGGTGGGGACCTCAAGGAAGTTACAAACATCATATCCTATCAAAGTTATACCATTCAATTCTTCAATTATTTCCTTGGCAATTATTGATTAGGGACAATTAAAAACTAGCATTCTTTGAATGAAATGCTATATCTCTGTTTATATTAAACATAAATCATATATGTGCTGGATATATTATGGATGTATTATGTTTGCTCTTTGAAAGCCTCTCTTGATTCTTGTTTGTTTCCAGAAAGCCTAATATACAGGTATGAGCTCAGTCAATTGGCCCTTGTGTCTTCTGGCTACTATCTGCCAAGGGGGAGCTCCAGAGGGATATCAGAATGGAGGGGAAGAAGGATCCTGTAGGATTTGATGAGTAACCTACAACTTTCCTGTCTCTCTTTGCAAATTATATAGACACTTTATCTTTCTCCACCTTCAGTACTATGGCTGGTAGTGGCATCTCTATTACAAACCCTGGGACATAGCACTATCCCTTGTGGTTTCCTTATATCTCACTCACACTTTTATAAATAGTCCATTTATTAAACTCTCCTCAAAATACCCAATTTGGGAATGCCAGCTGTTTTCTTCAGGATCCTGACTCTTATGATATAGTACATGTATTGTACACAACTGAACCTTTATACTTATTTGGATTATCTTTCACAGAGACTTCTTGTTGTTGTTGTTGTTATTCGTAGCATAGGCACTCATTAGCAGCATAGGCACTCAGACTAAGAATGGCTGGTCAAACATGAACAGAGTCACAAAATGGCTTTAAAATCTCAACTACATGTAGCAGAAAAAGTGTTGTTGCTGTTGTTATTTGCCGTCGAGTTGGCCCCGACTCATAGTGACCCCTCCTTGGGTTTCCAAGACAGTATTACTACGGAAGTAGGATTGCCCAACCTTCCTTCCGAGGAGTGGCTGGTGGGTTTGAACCGCCAACCTTCTGGTTAGCAGTCAAGTGCCTTAGGCACTATGCTACCAGAGCTCCTAGCAGAAAAAGTTTCATATTATATTTTTCTCAAATGTCCTTTTGAGCAGCAGCATTTTCACTTGAAATTAAAGCTGAAGAATTCAGATATTTATTGGTCATGGTGTGGTAGTTAAAGTGTCTGTCAGCTTGGTTGGATTGTGGTTTTGAGTGGCTTGGCAGCTGGATGTAGTTATTCCCCATGATGGAAGGGTAATCAACTCCATGGTGGAAGCTGCTGTCAGACGTTAATCAGTGAAAGGGGAGTTGCCTTCAGGGTGTGGCCTGCTTCCAGTATACATGGAGAAATTCTGGGAATGGTTTCTAGCTTTTTGGAACATTTAGATCCTGCATTTGGCTCAGTTTTCATTTCCAGTTCCTGGACTTGAGCTAGTAACTTGTGTGTTGCTTCTGATCTTGGGATTGTGCCATTTTATCTGCTCACCTTAGGTTCCTCAGCCTCGGCAGCCACCAGCTGCAAGAGTTAGGAGAGTGTCCAGCTCCAGGGGGCCTGGAGCAAGAGGCAGAGCTGAAGCCCAAGGTCGAGCAGTCTTTACCCATCCCCAGAGCCGGCACTCTGAACCTGGACTTCTAGCCTCTTAAACTGTATGAGAATAAACTCCTGTTTGTTAAAGCCATCTACTTGTGGTATTTCTGTTACAGCAGCATTAGAGAACTAAGACACATTGACAATTGTGAAATATTTTTTTAAAGACAAATATCACTATAATAATAAATAAAATTCACCAAAAGAACACACTATGAGTAATTTTTCTGTTATATGTAGAGTTATTAAAACAACAGTTACTAGAATCTCATAGATAAACATTTCTTTTTCTTCCAAATTTATAATTTATCCCATTTAATCTTGGATTGCTGGTTAAATACAACATGGCATCCAGTAGAATCTGGCTTCCCAGATGGATTCTCTTTAAAATATTTTCTACTTTATACTGACTGCTACTGCAATGGACTCAGACAGTCTCTAACTTTTCACTGTTTTTGATTCTACACTTTTAGGAGTATATCAATGCTAGTGTTTAATGGAAAATTACCTGTAGCATGGATTTAAAATAATAAAATTCTACCTTGAGTTTTGCAATGCAAAGCTATTACCCATTGAATGAAGACACATTAACCACTTTCCTTATTTCTTCCGCTAACTCCACCCCTTGCTTTTCCTGGGTTCATTCCTTTCCAAAAAACAAAAGTACTCAATTTCCAGATCATAGAGAAAAAAAAAAAAAAAATAGAGTAACATACGTATGTAAGCACAATTTAATCATGTAGCTGGAATGTCTTGCTACTGTTTTTCTAACTAAGAATCTCTCATGAATCTCTAAGAATCTCTTCCACTGATGGTTTTTCCCTTAGGTAATTCCTGGATCACCTAAATATAGTGCATTACTTGAAATCTTGGTGTATCCAAATATTTTTATTTGAATTTATTTCACTGCATTAAAATAGTTCACTTTTACATATGTTTTCCAAATTATTTGGTGATCTTCTCAACCTTCTTGACAACAGGTAATATTCCTTAATTGCCTTAATTATCCTCAGTTCAAAGCATACTGTGTATCATGGTAAACCCAAACCAAATCCACTGCAAGCAAGTCTCTTCTGACTCATAGTGACCCCCATACAGTGTCCAAAGCTGTTATGGAAGTAGGCTGCCTCATCTTTCTATCATGGAGCAGCTGGTGGGTCCAAACCACCACTCTTTGGTAAGCAGTCAAATGCCTTAACCACAATGCCACCAGAGCTCAGATCATAGTAAGTGGCCAATAAATGCATATCTATCCACAGAGTATGTCTGCAGAAGAGAAAAGACAGATGAACATCTCATAGTATAAGATGTAGACCAAGAATAAGAATCTATGAGATTAGACAGACATTGAGAGAGAACGATCCTTTGTGTCACCACTGAACTAAAGAAGGAAGAGAGGTTGTTAGAAGAGAATATTTTTATGCAAGCGGAAACAATAAACAAGGTGGTAATAAGATCTAAAACTCCAAAATAGGACGAAACTGCATCTACCCCATTTAATTTTTAAGGAGAGCCTTATTATACTATTAAAACCTAATTAATATAGCATACTGGATATTTAGAGAAAAACTTCCAGTATGTCATGAGTACACAAGCTGGATTAAGTAGTGGGAAATATGAGAAATCTTCTAAAGCCAGAAAAGACTGGAAAGCATGAATCCACTAAGATAAATTAGCACTCTGGGAGCCTCGGCCAATCCATGTTAAGCAAGAGCATGAATTTTAATAGTGTAGGGAGACAGGAGAGAAAGCCAAGGCCTATGTCAGATCAGCTAGAAAACCACCTCAAAAGCCTGAAAGGTGACTCTCTTATTCTGGGAAGGAGAAACATGCACTCCCCATTGGGGCTACAATCAAATTCTTAGCCTTTGTTCTTAGGCAAAGTTCTTAGTGGAGAAGAGAGACAGAGAGAGTAGACGGAGAACCACTTTGAAAACAAAACAAAAAAGATGTAAAGATATGTATACAAGATAAATACGAGTTGAATTAAATAAAATAATCATTAAAAGAAAGCTGGTAGAGCTTTATTGATATCTGACAAAACAGTCTTCAAGTTAAAAAAGCATCATTTAAAATAAAAAGGGTCTACAAATATGGCAAAATATTCAGTTCAACAGGAAGATAGAAGATTTCTAAACTTGTCTGCAATTAAAAGCATAATTTCAGACCAGAGAGCAAAAATGCCCAGTGTTCCAAGTAGAAATTGAGAAATCTGTGACCAGAATATCAGATTTTAATACCTTTTGCAACAATGGATTGTTTAGTCAGGTACATATTCATATACGCACACAGATCATTGAAGATATGGAAGATCCGAATAACAAAATTAACAAGTCTGTACCTAACAGCTGAATAATAGAATGATCTCTATGTAAAACAGTATGGCCATCCCCTCTTTGTGACCGTATTTCTTTCCATATATTCTTCTTCTCGTTTTAACTCCAAATATCTAAGTAAACATTGTATTCTATCTCTCAGAGCTGACTATTTTCATTCATTTTTTTTTTAATTCCTCCAAGTTCTCTTTAAAAGGAAAAGAATGCTTTTCACAAATACAGATGCATATTTCGCAAACATTTAGTCATCTTCAGTGTTCTAGATGCTTGCCTTTCTTGGTACCACCTCAAAGATTCCTTCCAGGAGTTCCTGGATTCCTTCCAGTCTTTGATATTATCAAGTCCCCTTTTTTAGCAAGTGCTGAGCAACAAAGGATTAATTTAATGAAGAAAGTGGTTTAGCCCTAAAGAAAATGCCAGATATTTAAGGTGGCATTGCTGTTTGAAGTTTTCCTACAACTCAGGTCATTTCAATAATATTATAGACTCTTGATGGCCTATTTGCTGGCATAAAGACTTAGTCTGACTAAATATGAAAGTCCAGGCAACTTAGAATTTCTCATTCAAGCAATATTTTCTTCAGTTTAATCTATTTTCTCTTTACTTTCAATGTATTCATTGGCCAAGTACAAACCTACTCTTGGGTAAACATTTTTTCTCTTGGGCAAAAATTGTTTCTGATGAATACACTAATAAAATAAAAAAAATAGAATCACTGCCATCAAGTCTGGTCTGACTCATAGCAACCCCTCCTTGGGTTTCCGAGGCAGTATCACTACTGAAGTAGCTTGCTCAATCTTCCTTCTGAGGAGGGCTGGTGAGTTTGAACCATCAGCCTTCTGGTTACTAGTCAAATGCCTTAGGCACTATACCACCAGAGCTCCTACACTAATAAAGCAGAGACAATTTTATCCATAGTTTAAACTCCATAACAGCCCTACTGGCTATGTGATCTTGATCTATTTATTGAACTTCTCTGTTTCTCTTTTTTCTCAACAAAAAGTAAGGAAAGTAGTATTCAGTCTAGGGAATCGGTGTTAGTCTACCAATGAGATAATGCGTGTGGACTAATAACAACAAATTCTAAAATTTCATAGACAAAATCGTAAATACAAAATTTTTACACATGTCAAAAAGATAATTGTCCTTCTGTCAATAAATATATTTTAATTAATGGAGAATTAAAAGAAATAATAAAAGAGCAAACCAAAACACACCTAAAAGCCCTGAGAAAGAGTCCCATGACTAAAGATAACACCATATTGCTGTCTCATTCACTGAATCTTTGGAAGGAAGAGAGTAGACTTTTTTCCTTATATTTTCTCTCAGATTTACTTACACTACAACAATCAAGAGAAATTTTTAAATAATATTCATTGCTCTTTATACCAATAAATCTGATGGTTTGGGTTGTGAATTCTGCCATGTAAAGACATCATAGTGAATGTAATGAAGTTCAGGGCCCTGGTAGAAACTCAACATTAAGTGACTATTCATATGCACAAGATAGTTTAATAACATATATATATATATAAATTATGAATTCCACATGCATCTGATAGATGTTATCATAAAAAGCAAGTGTCTCATTTATACAAAGTATTGAAAAACCAAATTTTGACTTTGTTTGTTGTTCTTCTCCTTTCTTTTTTTTAATGGTGACCTCATGCCATAATACAACATAACAAGTCAATAGAAAGCTGCGCATAAAGTAAATACATAGTTTTTTTTGGGGGGGTAGCATGCAATTATGCTATTTGTTTTCATTCTCTGGCTACTTCTAAACTGGAGGTGAATATTTCTAAATTGAATTTGATTCTGGCTATATTCTAGATTGAGGGAGCTCTGGTGGCATAATGCCTAAGGTATTTGACTGCTAACTGGAAGGGTGGTGGTTGAAATACACCAGCTACTCCTCTAAAGGAAGACTGGGCAATCTACTTCTGTAGAGATACTGCTTCAGAAACCTAAGGAAGGGTTGCTATGAGTCAGAACTGTCTTGATGACAGTGAGTTTTTTTCTTTTTCTTTTTCTTTTTATATCCTAGATCTTTCAATACATTTTAAAAATACCTACAATCGTAAACGTTTTGTAGGATACTGTCTCCAATTTCCCACTAGAGCTGAAACTCACTTTCCCCTGATGATGTTAACCAAAAATTTTCATTGCCTTCAAGCTGACTCTGACTCATAGCAACCCTAGAGGACAGAGTAGAACTGCCCCATAGAGTTTTGAAGACTATCATCTTTATGGAAGCAGACTGCCACATCTTTCTCCTGGGGAACAGCTGGTAGGTTTGAACCACTGACATTTCAGTTAGCAGCCTAGAGCTTAATCACTGCACCACCAGGGCTCCTCTGATGATGCCATTTAACTTCAAATTCTTCCATGCATGCAGAAGGGGTCAATGTTGCCTTTACTCTTCATCTCTGCATTGACAACATTGCTCTGTCATCATCTATCATTAACTGCTATGCTTTTGAAGTCCATGATATTCAGTTATTATGTTGCCTTCTTCTCATTTATTTGTCTTTATCTCTCCAACTTCATGGGGCTCTTTTCATTTCCTGATTCACTTAAGCCAACTTTGATCACACTTTTCTTTAATTATCTTCTCTGCTCTGGTTCTTATCATTCAAGTTAATGAGCCTTTTAATCATATCATCCTAGAGTGTACAACACTTCAGTTCCAAAGACTTAACAATTTTTGTTATATACTGCATTTCTTCATCTCAGCTGTTACCATAAACCAGTTCTAACATATTTGAAATTGTTACATTGAATCTTAATATAATTCTAGACCGAGTGTGAGCCCCCTGCTGAGAATCTGCATTTCCACTCCAGATACACTGAATCAGAATCTACATTTTAACAAGAACTGTATTTTCACAAGATTTTTTATCTCTACATAAGAATCACATGGGAATCTAGAACAATAACTTAGTAGTCCTGTTAAAATATATCCATTCAGCATATCCAGAGTGGAAATGCAAATTCTTTGTTGTTGTTTTTATGTACTGTCGAGTCGGGGGTTAAACTAGAGTGAACTGGTTTGAAGCACTGACTTTAACGTATATTTAAAAGATAATTTGAAATGCTATAGCTACTGTTAGATGAAAAGATAAGAGAATGGTCAAGTGTTATAATGGAAATAAATAGAAAAGTTAGTACAAATATGCTTAACTAAAAATATGCTGGGGTATTAGTGGATTGGGGTATAGCATTTAGCAAAACTCTCACTTTGGCATACATATCAACAGTTATTGTTATACTGGTTAATATTAACATCCTGGGATTTTCGGACTGGTTTGTTTTATGAAAGTACTTCCATATCACATTTTGTTAAATTGTCTATTCAGCATACCAATCTAAGCAAACAAGTACAGAAATGAATATACGTTACTAACCAATTCAAGTATAATCACATATACCCCCAGCTATTTAATTTGTATTTATGTATTTCAATTAGCTGCCTCTAATGCCCTTTTGGAAGAAAGATGGAAATTATAGCTTAAAAATAAATTATTGGTAATCATTCACAAATAATATCAAAAGAAATACTTAATTCTTTACAAATAAATATGAAAATGAGAAATCTTTCTACAATAGTTTTCTGTTTTCCAAAACAATTGAAAATATTTTACTCCATACCTAAACCTATTTACAAAAGTATGTATATAGGCATCTCTTGCCTTTAACTGTATCTATGAGAATTACATTAATTTAAAGCAATGCATCAAATCCAAGAATGTAAGATGGTAAACCTCCCAAGAATATATTATAAGAGCAAATACTAGAATAAGATATATTTTTTTAATTTAAATAATTAAATATTCCATACTAGTCGGTAGGAATCCATGTTTTTGCAACTATGCATACTTGCTTTAATTAATATTTAAAAAAAATAATACTGTCTTAGATATCACTTAATCAAAAGTTTAGTTTTTACCTCTTAAATATTAGGCATTTTCTCCCAAACACTCAAGTAAAAAGATTTTTGCAACTAAATCATATCCTTTGCAGACAATTGTATGTACTAAACACTTTGTAAGTAATTGACTTTATATAGCCATGCAGCCTACTCATTTTACAATAAAAATCAAAGAGAAATGGAAGGCATGGGTAATAAATAATATTTTTAAAATATTGCAACTGGTTCTTGAAGGAATTCACAGAACAATTTTTGATAATTTCTATAATGAATTCATTTTTAAAAGCATCTGTTTATCTTTCTGACTAAAAATGTGGTACCAATTATATTTTATAGGTAGTAATTTCTTTTTATAGTTTAGAAATTAGTTTGTAAAAGAAAACAACTGTGGTTAGGGTATTCTTTATGTATTTTTAAGAATATAATGAGATCCAAAGCATTGAATCAGAGGAATTAGAAATAAAGACAAAACCACATTACTGACTTGAACAGGGCTATTTCTGGGTTGCTTCTCTGACTGATAGAGATGCATACACTTTCACTACTTCTAACACTGCGAGTCTAGTTAAAGAGGATGTCGATGAAAAACAGAGACATTACAAAAAGAAAAAAAAAATTACTTCCTACAAGTAAGATATTTTCCAAGTAAGAAGAGAAGATACAGAATAAAAGAACTGAATATTATTTTCTAAGCAGAAGAATCCACATTTCCTTCCACTGTTATTACTCTGAATAATGTTAGGTGAATTACACTAATTTAAAATTTTACTCTTAAGTAAAAGCAGTATATAAAAAAAAAAAAAACTCACTGTCATTCAGTTGGATCTGACTCATAGCGACCCCTCCTTGGGTTTCTGAAGCGTTATCACTATGGAAGTAGATCACCCAATCTTCCCTCTGAATTTGGACCACCAGCCTTCTGGTTAGCGGTCAAATGCCTTAGGCACTACTATCAGAGCTCCTAAAAGCAGTATATGTGACTATAATACAACATCATAATGATTCTCAAATTCAAATCACCCACTTTACACCAAAATGGGAACTAAATCCCTAGGATCTCAAAAAAAAATTACTAATATTTATTGTAAATACTATAAGACAAACACCAAACTCATCTAGAAATGTCAAATTGAAAAGTAAAGTCAGAGAGACAGAATGAATTACTACATACCTGAAAAAATACAGAAATAAATATTTAAATCATTGTACATAATTTTTAAAAAAAGGATTGTGGTAGGCTTAATAACGGCCACTCAAAAATACCTGGTCTTCATCACTATCTCTTTATATGGTAAAATTTTTACAAATGTGATAAAAAAAAAAAAAAAACTTATGTGGAGAGATTATCTTGGGTTATCAGGGTGGCCACTAGTGCTATCAAAAGTGCTCTGTTAAGAGAGAGGGAAAGGGAGGTTAGAAAAATACACACTCAGAAAATAGAAGGTTATGTGATGATGGAAAGAGAAAGAGACACTTAAAAGATTTGAAATTTTAAAGGAAATAAATTTCAATCACTAAATTGTTTGGTTAAGGAGAAGAAAGTCAATAATGGATAATACAAATTTCTGATATACAATAAAAAATTTTGATTGCCCAGGAAACAGAAGAAGATGAAGAGAAGGAAATTACTTACAGCATGTTGAATAAGTAGCTCTTGGTTGTCTCCAAAATTATTTGAATAACCCTAAGTAGCCCTACTATTGGAATGGTTAAGAGCTCAGCCGCTAGCCTAAAGGATGGCTGTTTGCATCTACCCTTGGCTACATGGCAGAAAGATATAGTGATCTGCATCTGTAAAGATCACAGTCTAAGAAACCCTTGGGCAGTTCTACTCTGTCACATGGGTCTATGAGCCAGAACTGATTTGATGGCACACAACAATGAGCTTCTGAGGTCATGAAGACCAAGGTACTTACCACCGTCACCAACTTCAGGGAGCTGTCCAATAGACTACAACTGCCCAGAAATTATAAGTCTTAGAAGAACTTAGTAATAACCACGTTGGTGATGACATTGGATTTAAAGTATTCCCTCAAGATACTTTAGGCATGATTTATCTTCTGGATTACAGCTGGTCAAATTGACTGTCTAGGCTGTCTCATAGTTGAAAAAAGAAAAGGTATGCATTGAACTCCTCTCAGGTAATAAAATGTAATAAGCCATTTCCCCATCATTACACAATAGTAAATAACCACACATACTACTTAACAATATTACTTCAAGGTAAAACTAGACTTTGTTGTCTCTTCTCCAGCATATGACAGACACAGCTACTATTAATAAATACAATTCATCCTAATTTTCTTATGCCCGTGTTTTTTCCTTCAGTTTTCTGCTTTCCCTTCAAATAACTTCTAGCTTGTCATTTAAAATGGCTATTTATATTTTATATGCGGGCTAAGTTTTTAAATAGCATTAAAAAGTACTTTAAATTCTTGACTACTCCACTGACAAATTAAAAGACACCACATGTTTTCTGCATCTTCATGTGTATTTGTTGTATAACGTAGCAAGCAAATTGTATATCCTAGCAAACAAAGAAGAGCCAAGGGAAGTATAACCTTTTGCTTGGAGATTGTGGCATGTGGTCAAGAAAATATTTCACCATGAACTGACTATGCACTTGTCTTTTTCCTTGAGAGTCAGCAGACATCTGTTTAGGTTCCTCTAGAAACTGTCTCTACCTATTCTGTTTACTGATAAAAATTGCATTCCTATGTCCAGTTATCTATAAAAGTTAACATTTTTTCAGACATGTTTTAATAAACAGTATGCTGATGATATTTTATAGTGCTGAAAAGTTTTCTTTAAGCATACCACCTAAAAACTCTATACTTGATGTCTTTTTTTTTTTTTTCCAAATTAAAAAAGTAGGGCATGTGGGCAGACCTTCACTTAGGAGAGATTACAGAAAGACCTTAGGATCTTTAGTAGCCCTGTGTTCCCAGAGTAAGAGTGTATAGAGCTTGAAGGAACAAAAAAGGACTCCTCAGAGTGATTTGTTCTTCCTTTGTTATGATCTGGGTCAGTGGAAGGCCATGTTTGGCTGGACATCTGTGATCCAAGCTTTAACCTCATGTGGAATAGGAGACTTGGGTGTGCCTACACTTGGAAAATCATGAGCAATATTTTACACAGTTTAGTTTCTCCCTACCCTGTTTTGGAGAGATAAAGTGCTTCTTTATCCCTGTTTGGACCCCAGTGAAGGGACACCTCAAGGAAGCCATGTTCCCAACTCAGCTTCTCTACCTGAAGACTGTCCAGCATCTAAAGAATTTCTGAAGGGGTCATTCTTTAAGTCTGGCCCCTCACTTTTCTTGAACCCCCTGCTATACTGAATCTCTTACTATTAACTTAAAATAGGGTAACATTTGTTCTTAGAATAGCAATTAAGACAAAGATGCAAATGGTATTTAGTAAGAAGGGGACTTCTGTTGGCCCAACTCTTCTTTTATGTCTTTTCTCCAACCTATCATGGTTAGCATACCCTGACTTTTCATTCCTCATTGTGGTGAATTAATACATGTTTTTCAAACTGAAAGATTCAGTAAATAGCATGTAAACTCTTGTTTATATTCCAATGGAACTATTCTATAAGCATACTGCTTAAAAAAACTTTTTTTTTTCTTTAATTTAGGGATAAAGAAAAATTCTCCCCAATACTTCAAAGAATATGATTCCAGATCTGAAGATATCTATGTGGAGTTAGTGATGAATTTGAGTCTGGCTTCAACTTTTACTAAATATATGGTCTTGGGCTAGTCATGTAATCTTTGAGTGTCTTCTTTTTTGTTTTTTGTAAACTGTTCCTCCTACCACATTAGATTATTTTAGAAGTCAAGAAAGATAACATATGTGAAAATGATTTATGTAAAATAAAGTAATACCTTTGGCTATGCTTGCATAATTCTGTAAGGGAGGGAGAACCAGTTATATCAAGACTTGATTTTGTGACTCTCTTTCTTTCTCATTGACCATACTCAGACAGACATGAATTTTACTATTATCCATGTCAACAAGCACTAATTTCTTCCCTGCCTATAAGAAAATTATAGATTTCAGAAATCCTATTGAAAATAAAGAGATCTTTTAACATAATCAATTACTAGCTGGATATACACACACCTATTCTGGTATGATTTTTAGTGAAGAAATAGTGTGTAGAAACATAATTAAACATAAAAGACACATTACATATCACTTTTGTTATTTAGAAATACACAAAAATTACGTTCTTGTCACATTAATTTTTTTTTGGTATATAGGTTGAAAACAAACAAAACTATAAAGCAACATTATTTAACTGCTTAATTGCTTCCATTTTGTTTGGGAAACTTAACCTCAATTTAACCTTTGTGGCTACTGTGCAAGTCAAAGTCAAATGACTTTGACGATCTCAGTCCCAGAATAATAAACTCTTTGGGGGCTTTAAGCCACTTTACCTTTAACAGGGAGAACTGAGCAGTCTTCAGCCTTGTTTGTGTTCGTTGATTGATAATGAACAGTTTCACCGTCTACATCTGTGTGAGACTATGTGAGGTCTGCTTTAGCCTGCTGGGAGTTGAGAGGAGCGAGAAGCAGTCACAGTGGGTTTAAAAAATTGTTCTAAAGATGACATTTGGGAGGCAAATATATTGGCCAGAGGCCAACATGCTTTTTTTTAAGCTAAAACAAGCTTGGCACTTTGTATTTGCATTTTAATATGGTTTCACAATTCAATATAAGTTGACAGTTCACTATTTCTAAGTAATGGAAACTTTTTTTTCAAATGGCCCCTCTTCCAAAATTTTATGTGTATTAAAAAAAAAAATTAAGAAAATAATTCCAGTCATTTGCCACAAATTCTATTAGAAGCCAACTCTTTCTTGTCAGTAATGGAATATCTGATTTTATTCCTTTTGTTTTTTGTTCAATCTGGCAAAATATTCTCATATTCAATATGTAGATACTATCCTAAAAAATTGCTTGTTAAATGGAGATGAGATTGTAGTGATAAAATCAATAGAGATTACTCTTCCTATAGAGCTTTTCTTATAATCTAATAGTGCCAAAGGATTAAATATAATATTTTCTTTTAACTATTTATGTAACAAGATAAATTTACAACATATTTCAACATATCTATGGCTTTAATAAGGAGCTCTGATGGTGCAGTGGTTAAAGAGCTCGGCTGCTAACCAAAAGGTCAGTTGATTGAACCCAGTAGCTGCTCTGTGGGAGAAAAGTGTATCAGTCTGCTTTCATAAAGATTTACAGCCTTGGAAACTTTATGGGGCAGTCCTACTCTGTCTTATAGGTTGGAAATGGCTTGATGGCAATGGTTTTTTTTTTTTTTTTTTTTGGTTAATGGCTTTAATAAAACTAATTAATTCTCTCTTTTTCTTTTTTTTCCCTATGAAACTGGTTATATTGAATTCTAGCAACATTATGGTCATTTGGTTTTCAGAAGCATTAATAAATTTTTTTTTTTTTTCTTATCCCAGGTGCTATGCTTTGGTTAGTGATCAGGAGAGCAGCTGGGTTGGAATTTCTGACTGAGAAACAGCAGTTTCGAAGCCAGGGGGCCTGATTTACATGATTGGAGCCAAGAGTCTGCTTCCAAATGGACAGGAGGACTTGAAGACTGTACACATGGTCAGAAGGACTGACTTCTGGATAAGCGTTGTGTTCTTATTTATCCTTAAGTGAAGAAGATATCTATGCTTAATTGAAGACAGGGATAGTCTCTAAGCCAGAGGCTGACTCAGGAAAGCTGTATTTCTTTTGTAGCTTGAAAGGCTATCCATGGAGAGGAGGTCAGCAGAAACCATGCTACAATCTAGTGACCGCCCCAGGATTCTTTACACAAAACTTATTATTACATGACTCATCCAGCCTAACCACATTATACTAGGCTTCCCCTGCATAGCAAAAACTTTTCTTTTTTTAATCCCTCAGAGAAAATGGTAGGATTTCCTGGCTCACTGGATCTATAAAATCTTTGCAATAATTAAGAGCTTTCTTCTGATTTACTTAGAACCAGGCCTTCTTTTTCCCCTTGTAGAAGCTGTTGCTTATAGGGTTACTACAATTAAGAGCATGATTCAAGGCCTGACAAACAAAAAAAATAACCCATTTCACAGAGAAAGCAGACATATTCATGATATTGTGATCAGAAAACTTATTCTTAGGATCATGAGAATTTTGATGCCACATAATTTTATAATAAATAAAACCATAAGAATAATAGGAATTTTGAAAAATTATAGTCTGCAATTCAAGAATAGTAATTCTACTAGAGGTTAAAATGATATGTAATTTTCATTCATATATCATCTCTCATTCATCCTCTAAATTTGAGCTTAATCCATTTAGGTACCTGCCAAAGTAAATGGAAAGCAAAGACCTCAAGCAATCCTCCTCCCTGCACATTCTCATTCTCCATGGAGATATTGGTAAGAATTGAGGAAGAGTAAGACCAGTGGTAGATCTACTTGATTGTTACCTGGTAGACAATGGTTTTGTGGTGCTGATAAAGTGTAGGATCACATATTTTAACAGTCACCCCTGTAGGGGGATAGGATCAACAATCATTTATGAAAGATGAAAGATGAAAAATGGAAAACAATTTACACTCAAATAAAAGATTACTACCTTCCATACAAAGAAAATAATAACACAGGAGGAATGAGATTGTGTTTTTCCAAATGTGATGTTAAATCTGCCTTAGCACATACAGTAAAGAGCTACACATATATGATCAGTTGTTGAAAGTGAAGTTGCTTCATAAGTTACAAACCTGTCAGAAAAATTACTGCTGACTTAAGGTATTTTCCTTATGCTTTCAGAGTATTTATCATTTATGAAAAAAACAAATTTCTGACATATATCAATTAGAAAAGCAAGTCCTTGCCTATAGAGAAACTCAGTATGAATACGAATGTTAAGAACATCTGTTACACAGTAAAAATTAAAATACATTGCATGATATGATACAAAGTAGATTATCTGTGTAAATTTCATTAAATAAAATGATCAATTTATATTAATACACTAAATTTGTGAATTTGAATAAAGCTGAATAAGATGTTTGGATCTAAAAGCTTTACCAAATATTTCCTTTGTGCTTAAAGAACGAGAATTATGCTTTCTACAATGGCCAATGGTTTCCCAATACAAGTTTGGTGATAAAGCATTATATGCCATTTTTATAACATTAACTAAATTACACAGTAAATATTTACTGAGCATCTACTATGAGGGAGTTGCAGATGCACTAGTAGCAAACTGAAGATGCAAAATCTGGCTACAGCCCTCAATGAGTCTTAGTCTTGTGGAGAGAATGGCCAAAATAACAAAAAGCATAAGGGTTGCAATGTGGCTATTAGATTAAGGGATTGTTTTAGATTCCTAGTGCTGTTGTCCACCAATCGTCTGTCAGTTTGTTGTACTGTGGTGGCTTGCGTGTTGCTGGGAGGCTGGAGGCTATGCCACAGGTATTTCAATACCAGCAGGTCACCCATGGTGGGCAGGATTCAGTGGAGCTTCCAGGCTAAGATAAACAGGGAAGAACGGGACCATCCACTTCTGAGAAAACTGGCCACTGAAAACCTTATGAATAGCACTGAAACATTGTCTGATACAATGCCAGAAGATGAGCCTTTCAGGTTGGAAGGCACTGCACAGTGGTTGCAACGATGGATTCAAGTATAGCAAGGGTTGGTAGGATGGTATAGGATGGGGCAGTGTTTCATTCTGTTGTACATGTAGGTTTGCTATCAGTGGGAGTTGTCTTGACAGCACCTAATGACAACAACAACAGGACAACAACAGTACTGTGGCAACAAAACACCACAAATGAATGGCTTTAAAGAGCCAACATTTATTGTCTCACAGTTTTGGAGGCTAGGAGTCCAAATTCAGGGCATCAGCAGGGCTTTCCTGTCCAATCTAGGAGGAGATCATTCTTTGTCTCCTTCAGTTCTGGCAGCCCCAGGTGTTTTTTTCACTCCTTGATTTGTAGATGAATCTATACCCAGTATCTTTCCTTGTGTCTATTTTCCACTCAAAGTTGTTATATTTAGGATCTGCTCTACTCTTACTCTGGTATGGTTTCATTAACATAACAAAAGAAAGACATATTTTCAAATTGGGTTACTTTGACAAGTATGGTGGTTAGGAATTCTACACATTTTTTGGGAACACAATTCAATCTATAACAGTGACCTCATTGTATTGTTGTGAGTTGTTATTGCCATGTTCCAACTCCTAATAACCTCAAGCACAACTGAACAAAGCATTGCTCCGTGCTGTGGTGGTGTCAAAACTATTGGTATGTTTGAGTCCACTGTTGCAGACACTATGTATTTTAGGTGCCTCGCAACCTAGAGGGTTCATCTTCCAGCACAATATTGGACAGTATTCTGTTGTGCTCTATAAGGTTTTTTTTGGCTGATTTTTGAAATCAGATCACCAGGCCTCCTTTTTCTAATTCATTGTAATCTTGGAAGCTCTTCTGGAACCTGTCCACAATGGGTGACTCTGCTTCCAGCATCATAACAATACTATGAAGAAAAGTCTTGGAATCTGCTTGTGAAAATTAGCCAACAAAAAACTTATAGATCATAACAGAACATAGTCCAACTTACTTGCTTTGGACATCTCCTCAAGCAGGATCAATTATCAAAGAAGGACAACATGTTGCTTGAAGTAGAGGGCCAATAAGGACATGGAGAAGCTTGCCTTGATGGACTGGCATGACAGTTGCAAGTATGGATTTGAACATGCTGGCGATCATGAGGATGACATTGGCCTTACCAATATTTTGCTCTGTTGTACATGTGTTGTTGTTGTTGGTATGTGCCATCGAGTCAGACCTGACTCATAGAGACCCCTCCTTGGGTTTCCGAGGTGGTATCACTATGGCAGTAGATCACCCAACCTTCCTTCTGAAGAGTGGCTGGTGAGTTTGAAGCACCAGCCTTCTGGTTAGCAGTCAAGTGCCTTAGGCACTACGCTACCAGAGCTCCTCTGTTGTACATGAGTTGGAGTTAACTCAATGATAGCTAAAACAACATGAACAGTTTGGACATTTACATTGGCCTACACATATGTACCAAAAGACATACATTAGAACTTCATGACATTATTTCTAATAGCTTTCTTCAAATTTTAATGAAATAAGTTTGGCAAGTGCTTAATTTCTGAAGCATGTGTGTCTTGTTAGGTTCTATTTTTGGACTGCTACGGACAGAGTTCAAGTGAATGCTAGACAGAATGAAGATGAGGCCCCAAAGCCTTAACCTGAAAATAGTGCATCATCATGGAATGAAGAACCTGGAAATATTAAGTACCTAACAATATCTATAAGCCCTTATTCAGGGAAGGCCTTGGCTCAAAAGTTAATTTCTCAACAATAGTATAAAAAATAGAAACAGTAGTTAATTTTTATTGTGCACTTACCATGATCCAGACTTCTTTTAATAGCTGTATACATATTAACCTCCATTACCTTTACAATCATTCTAGAAGGTGGCTCATAGCATTCTCATGTGAGTTAGAATCTACTTAATGGTAACTTGTACTGATTATAAAATTGTTACTCTCCTACCCTCATGATAGACCTGACAAAAATGAGGCATAAAGAAAGTTTAATCCTGTTTCCACCAAGGATTTCCATACAGGCCATCTACCCCCAAAGGTAATTTTGCTATCACAGCCAGGCTCCTTCCACTTTGCACTTTAACCCTTTTACAAAGATTGTAGAATTCCGTCAGAAATGCACAGGGACACATCTGCTACCCCATAGTTACTCTGTTAAAGTATGAAACCTAAAGAATTGTTCAATGCTATATTCTTTGTTGAGTATTTCTAGAATCTACATTCTCTCCTCTTTTTGTCTAAACTGTTGTTGTTAGGTGCTGTCCAGTCATCTGTGACTCATAGCAACCGTATGTACAACAGAACAAAACACTGCCTGGTCCTTACTCTAAGGTAGAAAAATTTAAAGGTTGATTATCCCTGTGTCCTTGTATTATTTCCATTGATTGTAAAATTCCTATGATTTTATTCTGAACTCATGTTCATTAGAAGTCTTATTACTTGAGCTGATACTATTAATGAGAATAGGAATGATGGCACAGAGATTAGTACTCATACCAAAGCTACTTCCAAAAATAAATAGAAATGCTCTGCAACACTACATGAATGTTTTCTGATCCTTTACACAATAGCCAAATGGTAAAATAGGCAAGACTTTTAAAATTTTATAACCTTTTTTATTATGATGGCAGATGAAACAATCCTGCTTCTATTACTTCTTTTTTTTCCCCAGATTTATTATCTAGAGACTTATAATCCTTTCCCAAAGCATAAGGATAAAATGCAATATGAAATTAACATTTGGAGGTTTTTGAAAATGATGTGGGCGATGGGGTGTTGACATGACAATAGCAATGCCCCATCCAGATGTATTTCTCTGCGTGTACTCAGTAGTGAAAAATCACAGCTCCTTTATTTGCTTAAATACGTACAAAACATAGAGAACAATTGTAAATGGTACTCTCCTTTCTTTTATGTGGAACACCATATTAAGGTGTCTGGAAGAATGCTGTTTTACTGCATATAGCACTTGATAAATGTCATATGAATTTGTCAAGTTGAAAGTAGTACATGTACATACATCATTGGCTTAAAATACTAGAATTTATATCATTGTCCAAATGATAACGCTTTAACACATACATTTTTGAACAATGAACTATCTTCTCAAGGCCCTATGAAAATTCATTATAACTGGTCTCTGCTCTGAGACTTGAGGGATCTTTGGATGTCTTTTAACCTATGATTTTCCACCATTTTTTAATCTGAAGTGGTTGTGAAAAAAAAAAAAAAAGTAAAATAAGGAAAACAAAAGCCTACTGAATTTAAACATCTGTTTGAAAGTATCCTGGTTAACTACAGTAGTAAGAATGATATGATTGACTGTGCAGCAACACATGCCAGGGTGGCAATGAAGGGGTTACTGTTTATCATATTGTGGAATGGAAAATACACACTGGCTCAAGTTCAAAGGGCTTGAGAGAACTTTGGTAACTTTACTCCCTTTAGTCACAAACTGTGAGATGAGAAGGCATATGGTTAACATCCTTTGTGTGTGTGTTTGTTATTTTTAAATTTGTTTATGAGACATAAATAACAAGTATTCTGAATCCTATAATGAATTTTTTCCCTGAATGGAAACTTGAGTGTGATGGGGCAGGCAGTACTACTTCCAGTTTCACTATTTGACTACTTTCCTCTTCCCGAGGGAACAGGAATGGATGCTGGAGAAGCTGAAATCTAAAAGATATTATATTGTTTTTCTTCTTTTTTCCTTTTTGAGTTTTCCCATGACATAGGTATTCTAGACCTAGACAGCTAAGACAGTTGAAAGGGGGATTTAGAGATCTGCCAGAAATCATTTGGGGAAAGAGGGTGTCTCCACAATTTTCCATGAATCAAATGGTAACAAGGGAATATCATTTTCTGACTAACTTAATTTCTTACTCTATAGCAGCTAGAAGTTTGGTCCTCCTAAATCACACAAGAATTTTTTCAAGGGAAAAAAAGAGCCAAAAGGAAGTAATAAATGTCAAACACTCATCAAAAACAGGCTGGGCACTTTATTATTATTATTTTTTTACCCTCCACTGGAGTTCTTTGAACTTGTAACAAGTAACCCATCTGCAGTTCAAATCTACTGTGAAGCTGGTTTACCATGCTACCTGTTTTAAAATATAACTTTTCCCAGGAGATTAAGACACTCATGCTATAATACATACTGAAATATAGGCCTCTCTCTATTCCTTCCAATTTTCCTTGGTACAGAAATGGAATTTTACACGATGTAACCATGCTGTACCATTGAAATTAGTAAGATGCATAAACATATGGACAGAAGCTATAACACTCAAGTCATTTGTTTCAGGACAAGAATGTGGTATTGCCCTGAAACATTACTCCTTACAGGGGATGGTCCGTCTTAGGGTCTTAGGTGGCACAAATGGTTATGTGCTTGACTACTAATGGAAAGGTTGTCAGTTTGAACATCCCCAGAGAGGCCTCAGAAGACATACCTGGAGATCTTCTGAGAGGGCACGGCCTTGAGAATCCTATAGAGCAGTTCTACTCTGGACACGTTGTGTCAGAACCAACTCTGTCAATGAGTCAGAATCAACTGAACAGCAACTAACAACAGCAACAAAAGAGGATGATCAGAACCTCCTTGTAGAAATTAAACAGTGCCTGCTAGTGATTTTCTCTAACCTGATTCACCCACTGTAGGAATTGACTCACCTTAAATGAAACTGGACAGCAGTAGAAACCCAGAAAGAATTTTTATAAAGATTCTCATTTTTGTTAGTGCTTAGTTGTAATGAAATTGGTATGTTTCTATTCAGAAAATATAGAGAAAATGGTTTGAATGGAATAAATATTCTGACTCAATGTAATAAACCAGTGACAGGAAAAACACGTGAACAAAAATCAGAAAAAAAGTATAACAATGTTCTCTTGCAATTCAGACATATTAAATAAAGCCTTATATCATATCTTTTGTTTCATACATTGTAATTATTCAAATGCACTGCAAATACTTGTTTATGATTTGTCTGACACAGAGATAGTAAAAGATTCTTTATATTGTCATGACAAGGGACACCCGTTCACTTTAAAAACTCTGTGTGATACAGGCCACTTGAAGAACCCTTCCCTACTTTTTTCCTGACAACAATCTGTGGTGCAGGGTCAGAGCATGACTAGTTCCACCTCCTTCATCAGACACATTCACTTCCAGCACTTCATTCACTTGGTTGTTCCTTCTTGGGGGTCAGTGGGTAGATGATAACTTTTGGCTCTCAAACTAGTCTTCTGAGTATAACCTCCTATCTGACTCCAAAGGTCAAATGCTGCCCCTGTTCAGTTGTGACAATTTTATTAAATTCACCTCACTTCCTGTGTACAATGAGTATTCAAAGATGGATGTTTAGTAATGTGATGTTTCTACTGAACTCTTGAGGAACTCTTTCCCACTGTGGAAAAGTTCAAGGGAAAGAGGAATTTTGTGACACAGTCATCCAAAGAAAGACATATATGCTGTATTTTGAGAAGATAATTCTATCTTTCTCAATAGAATCACTCTCAACCTTGTGATAATAAATGAGACAATCATTCATGGTTTCTGGAGCATTTTCCCATTGTCAGACTAGTGAAAACAAACTCTCCTATGGTTCATTTTTTTTTTTAGCCAGATGATATTTGAATAACAACGTTTTAAATACTTCTGGTGACAATGAATATTTGTCTCATGTGCTTTACTCAGAGCCCTAGAAACAATCTGTCAATATTTATTTATTAATCAGTGCTGCATTACTGCTCAAAGAGACAATGAGTAAATGCTGCAGCCAAAATTATAACCCACGATTCTTCACTGCTAGTCATAAATTCCAACCACAAAACCTCATTCTTCTTTTTAAAGTATTGCTGTAGGAAACTAGTCATATTCCAAAGGCAAAACTCTAGGGATTATCTAAACCAGAAAGGATGCTTTTTTTCCCCCCCTCTCTCTCTTTTCTGAGCTGTGGCTTTGCCATCTGTTGTATTTCCCTTGTTGCACAAAACTGGTTTATTTCTATGACCAAGAACCTAAGTTTCTGTGAAGAAATAGGATATCTTATGATGATCTTTTATTTTAGAGACAAATAAATGCTTCAAGAAACTCAACACTGGAGATAAATATAGTTTAAATATTTTAATATGAACTTGTTTTTCCAAGAACATTAAAATAAAGTATTTGAGCATTCTAAAAACTTCATGGTATTTTCAACCAATCAATGATGACTACCAACAACTTTTCTCAGTGTATACTATAGAAGCTACATTATATGGGATACTTTTTTTCTATTAATTCTATGTAATTTGTATAATCTTTTTTTTTTTATTGTGATTTGGTTGAAAATTTACAGAGCAAATTCATTTTCCATATAGCAGTTCACATACACTTTGTCTCATGACATAGAACACAATTTACCACAATGCAACAGCTCCCCTCCCACTTCCTCCTGATAGTTACCTCTTTCCTGTGTCCATCCCTCCATGAACTCCTGCCCCCTGAGCTGTCTCCCTGTGCATAAGCAGCCCTTCTTTCTCCCATGATTGTTCTCTCCAAGAAGTGTATCTACCTGAGGTAAATGTTCAACTCACATGCCTGTCTTTTGTTTGGCTGGAA
>NW_006921594.1:27388574-27396697 GCF_000298275.1 Orycteropus afer afer
TTGGTCCCTCTGGGTAGCTGGCTGTGACCAAGCAGTGACTACAACCTTGCTCCTTGTCAGCTCTTCTATATACCTGGGAATTCAGATCATACACATAAACTTATAGGACCATTGTCTGCCAACCCTATACATGTTCTTGGGTACACTCCCCACTTCATAGACATACCTACTAGTTCAGCCCATCCACCCATCTATCCACCCGTATACCCATGTTTGCCTTCACTGAAAATAAGGTTATTCTTTGTAATTTGTACAATTTTAAAATACAATGTGTGCCTTATTTCTGTGATCTGGATAGTATACCATCTCTGGGATGGAATTCCACAAAGGAGACAAGTTTTCTACCTCCTCCGTACCTCCTCTCCATTCATTCTAAGAACAGAAATCAGCTCCTTAACTCTAGAAGAGTGCTATCCCAAGTGAAAGGTATGGTGTGTGTGTGTGTGTGTGTGTGTGTGTGTTTGGGAGCAGTGAATAGAGTGGAGGAAAGTCAGGGTGAGGGTTAAAGACCATGTGGCCTGAATATGTCTCTGTAAAAAAAAAAAAGAGAGAGAGAGAGAGAGTACGAAATTGAACAATTATTATTTAAGTTTCTTGCAATAAATCCTAGTTGTGTATTTTAGAAAAGATAACAGGAATATTTATGATGCTTGGAAAAGATAATCTTCTTTTCCTAAAATTAAATGTTGCGCAGGAATAGACATAGATGCCTTTTGAAAACTTAGGTTGGAGAAGAAATTAAAGGAACCACAAGTAAAGGATAAAAGGATTAACTCAGTTAGAAAGCCATTATAAACTTCTGCAAATGGAACATTTTCATTTAATCACAGTGTCGTTCCTTTTATTAATGACTGAGCAATATTTATGCCTTTGTCTCAATTTATTAAAGATATATCAAAATCCTAAAATATATTGCATTTTCTCAACATGTGATAGGTTCATGCACTGGCAGGAGCACTTGAGGTCTGGAAGCTCCAGGTCACTCCTCCTTAGCAGAGACTATAGATAATGCAGAGGACAAGGTCGAGTCCTTGTGCCAGAGCCAGAAAAGCCCAGTCTTATAGAGCCTGTAGCGTTTTTCTTAGCTTGTCTCTGCATTACCTTTCAGTTTCCCCGTTAGGATATTTTATATTGTCTGTATCTCTGTGTCTATGAAATGTGATTCATGAAAGTATCTAAAACATTGTGTTGTTGTGAGAATTTAATGCATATATATATTTATATATGCATGTTCATCTGTACTAATTATACACACACACACACACACACACACACACACATATATATATATATTTGTTGTTGTTGTTATGTGCCGTTGAGTTGGCCCTGACTCATAGTGACCCCTCCTTGGGTTTCTGAGGCAGTATCACTACAGAAGTAGGATTGCCCAACCTTCCTTCTGAGGAGTGGCTGGTGGGTTTGAACCGCCAGCCTTCTGGTTAGCAGTCAAGTGCCTTAGGCACTATGCTACCAGAGTTCATATATATAGATATATGCACACTCATTTTTTCAATCCACTGAACATTAATGACTGAAGGTCAGATGAGTTGTGGAATGATATCATACATGAAGAAAGCAAAGGTCATTAAAAACACAGGAAAGAAAGAAAAGACAAAAGTGGCTATCAGAAGAGACTGATTCTTGTTCTTAAACATAGACTAGCTAATGCGAGTGGAAGAAAAATAAGAGCTGAACAGAAGATTTCAAAGGGTGGCTCAGGAAGACAAAGTAAAATATTAATGAAATGTGCAAAGACCTGTTTGGTTTTAGTTAGAAAACCAAAAGGGAATAATGTGCTTGGCATTTCTCAAGCTGAAAGAATTGAACAAAAACATTCAAGCCTCAAATTGCAATATAGAAGGACTTTATTGGCAACATATTGAGGGAAAACAGGAAGCATCAAAAAAAGGTGGAAGGAATACTGAGAATTACTGTATGAAAAAGAATTGGTTGAACTGACAGAACACTGACTGAAATGTTTCAACAAATGGATGCAACACTGGAAGCACCTGCTCATCTATTCCAAGAAATTTGCAAGACAGCTTCCTAGTCAACCAATAGGAAGAGATCCCTATTTGTGCCCATTCCAAAGAAAAGCCATTCAACAAAATGTGGAGATTATAGAAAAATATCATTAAAATCACATGGAAGTAAAATGCTATTGATGTTAGTCCAAAAAGGAATACAGCAGTACGTGAACAGGGAATGGCCAGAAATTCAAGCCAGATTCAGATGGAACAAGAGATGTCATTGCTAATGTCAGATGGAGCTTGGCTAATAGCAAAGAATACTAGAAAGATGGCTACCTGTATTTTCTTGACTATGCAAAGGAATTTGTGTGGATAATAACAAATTATAGATGAAATTGTAACAAATGGGAATTTCAAATCACTTCATTGTGCTCATGTGGAACCTGTGCACAAAGAGGCTGTCATTTGAACAGCACAAGGAGACACTGTGTGTTTTAAAATCTGGAACGGTGTATGTCAGGATTGTGTCTTTTCACCATATTTATTCAATCTGTATCCTGAGCAAATAATCCAAGAAGCTGTGTTACATGAACAAGAGTGTGGATCAGGGTTAGGGAAAGACTTGTAATGACCTGTAATATGAAGATAATACATATTTACTTGTTGAAAGAAAAGAGGATTTGAAGCACTTCATTTGAAAACAAATGAAGGTCAAGGTCAACCAGATTTCAATATGGACTACACTTCAACATAAAGAAAACTGAAATCCTCACAACTGGATCAATAATTAACATCACAATTAATGGAAAAAATATTGAATTTGTTAAGGATTTCATTTTACTTGGACCCACAATCAACACCCCTGCAAAAGCAGTTAAAAAATCAAAAGACATTGTACTGGGAAAATCTGCTGCAGAAAACTTCTTTAAATTGTTCAAAAGCAAAGATGTCACATGGAGGATTCAGGCGTGCCTGGCCTAAGTCATGATATTTTCAATAGCCTTATACACATGTGACAGCAGGAGAATGAATAAGAAAGATCAAAGAAGTTACGTCTTTGAATTATGGTGCTGACAAAGAATACTGAATAGACCAGATTTCCAGAAGAATGAACAAATCTATCTTGGAAGAACAAATCTATCTTGGAAGAAGTACAGCAAGAATGTTCCATAAAAGCAAGGATGGTAAGATTTTATCTCATATACTTTGGACATGTTATCAGGAGGCACGAGTTTCTGGAGAAGGACCTCATGCTCATGCTTGCTAAGGTAGAGGATCAACAAAAAGAGAAAGACCCTCAATGAGATTGATTGACAGAGTGGTTACAACAATGGACTCAAACAGCAATCATTGTGAGGATGGCACAAGAATGGCATTGTTTCATTCTGTTGTACAAAGAGTCACTATGAGTTGGAACCAACACCGTGACACCTAACAACAGCAACAATACTCATAGACATACATACATATATATATATATATGTATAATTTGTAACACTGTCTGGCACCTAGTAATGCTATATAAATGTATACGAAATTCATTCTCTTTTCCTCTTATTTTTTCCTTCTCTCTCTCCTTCATTGCCTTTGGAATTTATTTCTGGAAATGATGTTCCATGCTCATTATTTTCTTCATCAGTTTTTATACTACATGAAAGGAAGACATCTATTCTACATTTTTCTTGTTCTTGCTAAAAGAAAAAATCAAACACACTTCCATCAAATTGATTCCTACTCATAGTGAGGACAGAGTAGAATGGTCCCATAGGGTTTCCAGAACTGTACATTTTTACAGAAACAGACTGTCTGATCATACTCTTTAGAGCAGCTCATGCGTTCAAACCACCAACCTTTGGTTTAGCAACCCAATGTTTTAACCACAGCACCATCAGAGCAGTTTTCACTAAAAAAGGAAGTATGTATTATACACTATATGGCAATTATGACCCTTGGTTTTAAAGGAAATAATGCATCCTATTCTAAACTAATGCTTAGGAACTATTTCTTCCTATAGTTTGAACTGAGAGTTGACTGGTGGAACCAAATTCTATTTTAGTATATCTCAAACTGTTAAATGGAAAATATTACATAAATAATTTTTA
The DNA here is from genome assembly GCF_000298275.1 of Orycteropus afer afer. NCBI lineage: Eukaryota > Metazoa > Chordata > Mammalia > Tubulidentata > Orycteropodidae > Orycteropus > Orycteropus afer. The sequence continues at coordinate 27,392,647 of NW_006921594.1, forward strand.
AAAAAACAATTAAGTTATAAACAAATTATGAATGAATCAGCATTGCCATTACTGCCACCAAAAAGAGAAATGAATGATTGATCCTCCACTATTGATTATGATGTTACATTATTTTTTCTAGCATTAATTCAGCCCTCATTTTAGTTTTAGTCAAATAATGAATATTTTAAATTTTTATAAGTTTGTCTTGTTGCCAATACAAGTTTACAAATATCTTCTCAGCTATCTGCATAGAGGGAATACTTCAGACAATTCAACATAATGGTTCATAATATATTAGGGGAAAATGTAAATATTTGAGTAAAATAACTAGTAACCTGAAGCATACTACTTGGGAGGCCTGAAACAATGTGGATAATTCTTTCCCCTTTTCTCTCTAATTTTCTGAATATTTATGCATCATGCTTCTGGCTAAGCATGGCAGTAGAGGAGCCAAAATTCAATAAGAAAAATTAAGTTTTGTGGGTTTTTCTGGCTCCTGTAACAGCAATAAATTCAGGGATACCAGATATATTAAGATAATGCATTTTCATTAGATTTCTAACCCAATTATAGATCCATGTGGTTGAGATAAATGCATTCATGTACACAGATCTCAGATGCTCATCTCAACCAAAGTGAACTCCAAGGCTATGGAACATTATTTATCATGAGAATGAGTCGTACTCCAAAACCAAACTCACTGCCATGGAGTCAGCTCCAACTCATAGCGACCCCTCCTTGGGTTTCCGACACAGTGTTACTGTGGAAGTAGATTGCCCAATCTTCCTTCCAAGGAGTGGCTGGTGAGTTTGAACCACTACCCTTCTGGTTGGCAGTCAAGTACCTTAGGCACTATGCCCCCAGAGCTCCCACTCAGGCAAAAAAAAAAAAAAAAAAAATCCAATTTTTAATTGGGGACAAGATGGAACTGGGAGTTTTAGACTTCTTAGGCCTGACTTGAGCTAGAAATCTTTTTCTATATTTTCTTAGCTCTGCAGAGAAATTTCATTACGAAGTCAATGTGCCCTGGTAAGTTGTCCTGAGACATAGTATCTCAATGTTGATCAGTTGACTCCCTGATTCTCATAGAACTGCAGTTATGCAATCATCATCCCCAATTTTTTGAATCATGTTTTGGGGGTAGCCACTTTGAGTTCTCATCCCAGTCTTTGGCCTGCTTTCTCCTTTCCTAACAATCCAAAAGTCTGCCAAACTGAACTCAATATTGTCCTCTTAGTATCCCAGAGTAACCTACTTCAAAGACCAAGGCTTCTACTTGTGTCTTGTTTTTAAGTTTTCAAATCTCTAATGAGGGTATAAACTTAAGGAATCCCCCCAGGAATTAGGGCTAATAAACAATAAAACTGAATTTATAATCATGTCTAATCACATCCACTTGATTCCAAACCCGTGTACATAACCTCTAAGCTATTGCTTTTACTCTAACTTGTGTTTCTTTTTCTCTGGATGTAAAGAGATAAGGCTCTGAATCTAATCATCGAGTGGAGCTCAGCAACCCACAGAACAACTCTTTAGACATTGCCTGACGCTTGACCCTAAGTATTAGGTTACCTGAATCCATTGTAACTGTGTTCTGCTATTTTCTCTGGCTACACTGGGAGCTATAATATTTTGAACGGACCAACTAAAACTTTCTCTTCCACTATAATCACGATGCTTGCTTGACTGAAAATCTCCCTTCATAATAGCCCTGCCTACAATGCTCTGTCCAGCCTATTGGTTTTATCTAGTAACAGCCCTCATTTCTATACTTACCCCTGACCCAAACTCTCACCAGTTTGCCTACTATGTGCAGACAGTCTTTCTTGGATAAGCCCACATGTCTGAAAGCACAACAGATGTAACTGAAATACAGAGTATATGTAGTAAATAATGAGGAAAAAAAAAAGACTAGAAAATTGTTAGAATCACAGCTTGCACTCATACTAAAATCCTAATAATTTTCTAGTCTTGATCATAATCTAGTCTTTCTTTTTTTCTAATCTCTTTTCTTAAATGCTAGCCTATATTATTTGAAGAAAATTGAGTAAGAAATGAAGGTACACATAATTTTTGGTCAAAGTGATGTTTTAGAAAAAAGTTTCTAGTGGTGTCATAGAAACCAAAGCCCACTGCCATAGAGTAGATTCTGACTCATAGCAACCCTATGGGACACAGTGGAATTGCCCCATAGAGTTTCCACAGCTATAAATCTCTAAAGCAGACTCTTTCATCTTTCTCCTGTGGAGCAGCTGGTGTGTTCGAACTGCTGACCTCTTGGTTAGCAGCCCAATCCTTTAACCACAGCACAACCAGAGCTTCTTGAGTGGTGTGATAGCAATGGGAAAAACAAGCTATTTCAGTGATACAGATTGTAGGTAAGCACAGATTTGAGAAAGTGACTTTGGAAATTGAGTGGTTTTGTGACTCTGTAACCATAGAATATAAAATCATTATCCTTTTGGCAAGTTTTGGGGATTTACACTTTTGAGTTCAGAATGACTCATGAGTCATCTAGTGAGAAAGGAGTACTACCTAAAATTGCAATGAAATAGAAGGCCAAAAACAACTCAAAAAAATTAAAAACATAATTGAGTAGAAACTTGAGGTGCCAACTGGCACACAAATGGAAGGAAATTGCTTTAGCTGGTGAGTGAGAAAATAGGAATGATGAATTAGCTGAGGTTTGGCCACCACAGGCCTTGTTAGAATGTTTTAGGAATGTTGTGAATATTACATACAAAAGCTTATTGATAATATTTACAACTTGAAATATAAGTATTACTTAATCATTGTGCCTATGAAATCACAGTTACAGACTGTCATACATTTAAGTGAAAAATTAAGTCAAATTTTTGCAAGTCATTTCACACGCACTAATTTTATAACACAATTATTTATCATGCATATAAGTGAAGTATATTCAAATTTAAGAATGTCATTTCATATTTACTCATTTTATTTTTAATACATTGGATGAAAGTGTCTGTTGATTCAATTTACCCTATTTTAGCAAAAATATTTGCATGATACCATATTTTGAAATACTTGAAGATTATCAAGTATAGAATTCCCTGAAAAAAAATGTATTCATTATTCTTTTATCCCTACCAAGCTTTCCCACTCCTCGGAAGGAAGGTTGGGCAATCCTACTTTCATAGTGATACTGCCTCGGAAACCCAAGGAGGGGTCGCTATGAGTCGGGGCCGACTCGAGGGCAAATAACAACAACAACAAGCTTTCCCACACATATAAGCTCATACCCACACATACATTCACACACACACACACACACACATACATACACACATGGCTGTGCAATGATCAACTTCTCAATGGTAAAAATCATTTACATATATGTAATTCCAAGAACTTAGTACTTTTGCCTTTCTTGTTGTTTGCCATCAAGTCGGACCCGACCCATAGCGACCTCTCCTTGGGTTTCTGAGGCGGTATCACTATGGAAGTAGATTGCCCAACCTTCTTTCCGAGGAGTGGCTGGTGGGTTTGAACCACCAGCCTTCTGGTTAGCAGTCAAGTAAGTGTCTTAGGCACTATGCTACCAGAGCTCCTATTTGTTTAAGTGTTATTAACCTAAATGCCTTTACATAACCCCAAAAAGTAAAAGTATGATTTGCAAGCAAGTTTCTGGGTCTTTAAAAATTAATCTTTTCCTGGAATAAGTATCTCTGCATATGTAGACCTATACTTGAAAATATATATTTTTTTATTTACATGTTTTTAGTAAAAATGAAGACATAGGTAATTCTATAATTCACAAGATGATCTTTATCTTTGTGATTGGATCTACAACAATATGCTTTGACAGTCAAAGATAAAATAAAATTCAGTGGTCATTTGAGTGCCTAAAATGTTGAATAAAATCACCAAATATTGTTTACCACACACACATACAAATACATACACTCAAAACATATAGACTAAACAAATTGCATCAACATTGTTTTAGTCACAGCTATGAAATGCAAGTTGTAATTTGAAAGCACACACCCTTTTTTTTCATTACTATAAGTGCTATATTTCTCACAATCAACATATCAATTGGTGT
>NW_006921594.1:27396928-27398066 GCF_000298275.1 Orycteropus afer afer
GAAGGAAGGTTGGGCAATCTACTTCCATAGTGATACTGCCTCAGAAACCCAAGGAGGGGTCGCTATGAGTCAGATCCAACTTGACAGCAGTGGGTTTGTTTTTTGGTTCCTTATTACTATCCAATTTGATTCTGTCATCATAATTTGATGCTCTGAATACAGTAACTTTTTATTATGGCCATAATAATTAGTCTATAAGATAAAAGTAGCATCAGAATGAGAGAACAAAGTACTTCCTTGGTATATATCCACATATTCTCTCTCTGAGGAAGATAAATCATTACCCTTCTCAGTCCTAAACTGGGAGGAGGAGTTAATTCAACATTTGCTTTGCTACCACTAGCTTGGTGGAACTCATGGTCTGCAGTAGAAAAGAGTGAAGGCCACAGAGAGTAAACAAGAGAGTAAAGCTCAATGAATGTATTTAAGAACCTCCTTCAGTAAATCTTGAGGCTATACTGTCCTTGCTATTAGCTGAAGCAATAAATAATCTTTTTCTTCAGGCTAGGTTGAGTTTTATCCTAAGAGTTTCCTTGACTTTTTTCAGCTAGCTAGGCACTCATTCTTACAGTTATAAACAATTTACAGCCTTCTGTTACTCCACCCTTTCTGTCCCCTCTAGAGAGAAATTCAGAACAGAAGTGAGGGTATTATTATAGGTTTAACCTAAATGTGTTCTGATTTACTTTAAAGAAAATCATTTGCAAAGTTTGCTCCTTTAGCAAATATCAAATTACTGAAATTCACCTTCCAACTAAACATGACCCACCAATGTATCCACACTACCCTTGAGAATTTCAACTCCAGCTCAAGGAAAACGAATGGTTCTAATTTGTGTCTCATGCATATGGCTGACCAATGAGCAGTTGCACAATGACTCTTCTTGCTGAAAATAATAAACCTACTGCACAGCCAGAAAAAGGCTTTTCTTTTTCTCACTCTCCCTTCCTCTCCCCTCCCCCCACCCTTGCTATCTCACTCCCTTCCCTCGCTCCCTCCTTCCTTCTCTCTTTTCATTAGTTCCTTCCTTCCTTTCTGCCTTCCCTCCTCTCTTGCAGAAACTCTCTCCTGTCTCTCTGAATTAATAAATAGCCTATATTTGTGAACTGGCAAAAAAATAAATAAATAAATTTTTTTT
>NW_006921594.1:27402598-27412385 GCF_000298275.1 Orycteropus afer afer
ATGCACACGGCAGGAGTGCATGGAGCGAAGCATACAGGGAAGTGGTGACTACAGGGAGGAAGACAGAGGGGAGCAGTTACATAGTGGGAAGTTACAGTCAATGTCATGAGACAAAGTGTACATGAGTTGCTGTGTGGAAAGTGATTTTGCTCTGTTAACTTTCTCCCAAATCACACACATACACAAAAAGGAATACATAGGGACACTATATTTTGGCCAATACCATCTTTTCATCCTAATCTCACCCTGATTTCTTCTCTCTTTCTTTCTCTCTTTGGTTATTTTTTGATACTTCTTCTTGAGTATATTAATTTCAGAGGCAAAATATGTACATTTTTAAAGTTATTGAGATAAGGGACACACAAAACATAAATGATTCAACAGTTTTAAACTTTAGGCAGAAAAACCTCTCCCAAGTCAGATTTATAATTTTTGGAGAGTCACATTCACTAAATCCTGAATAGAAACACAAATTGTAATAAAGGAAATCAGATTGTCAGCCTTATAGAGACATTTTGTCTGCTTACTGAGTGTTGTCATATAAACCCATGGTATCAAATGTCCAGGTAATTCTTATAATTGTGAGTGAAACCAAAAATACAGTTATAAACGAACTTACATAAACCACTGACTGTCCTTTATTTTATGGCCACAACTCTCACCTTTGACCTTAATCATGAAAGATGCAGGAGGGTTTGCTAGAGTGAGCACAAAACTGTCAGCACTCTTCGAAGTCATACCCCACTGAAATCCAGCTAGAAAATCATTTACAGGAATTCAGGAAATCACACTACTAAAAATGTAAATATAATAGTTATAATAGCATTCTTCTCATAATTCAACCTTTGTCCTTGCCATGTGATAGTAATATGTTATACTTCATAACATATTTCTCAATTGCTAATTGTTATTGCTTAGTCTGTTTACTTACTTGTATTCCTCACCAGTTTATAAGTTTCTTTAGGGCAGGTAGCATATCTGTCCAGTTGATAATTATACCCTGTGAGTATGCATGGCACAGTGTGTTCACTCAACAACCATTTCTTGATTGATTATATGAATAAAATAACTGAAACAAAGCATTTTTTTAGGTTAGTAAATGTAGCACCATAAATGATGTCAATAGGGCCATAACAATTTACTACTGAAAACCAAGGAAAATTTAGAATGTACGAAATAAAGAAAGAAATAGTGAAAACTGACATAATTTCATATGCACCTATTGAAGATTTTATGGACTTTGGGATGTATTTTTTTTTTTTTTTTGGTGACAAGAACAGAATTCTTCCATACTCTTTCTTCTCTACTGGTTTGCTAACCCAATTATTACATAATTATTATTACATAAGGAGACATTCATATCCAGTACTACAATTAGATAATACCAAATGCAATTGAGTAATGAGAGTAATGAAATGATAGGAAAATTATTATCATTCAGTTTAATATGTTAAATGATTTTGGTCAAAATAATTTGGCTCTGAGCAACTAGGTAACAAAGTCAGATTGTATTGGGAACTTTTCAGATATCACTTTCCTTCACTAATCTTGCTGACTTTATTTTAATCTTCAATCTATACCACTCATATTGATTTCAAATGAAACTATATTACAAAGTCTAGTGCCTAAAGATATTTTTTCCCACACTTTCCCCAAGTTACCCTAGTATGAGCAGGTCAGGTTACACTATTATATCTGAGCATCTGGAAAACTATACTATTTGGTCCCTAAGCATCAACAAGCAATACTTTAGGGAATTGTCTATTTTTCCAGCTCAACTTTTTATATCTTAATAAATAAATTATAATCACAAGTTGCAATGCAAATGAAATTATTTTACAATAGTATATTATATCATTCGAACAGCAATAACATTCTACATTATAATTATGAATGTCCATCTAACTCATGTAAAAATGTGGGGATTAGTTAAAATGAATACTCCTATATTTTCCTATATCCTAACTTTTGTAGAATCACAGTTTTCATATGCAAGAATATTTCAATTTGATTTTTCAGGTTCACTGTCAACAAGTCCTTTCTTGACACATTAATGCAGGAATGAAAATAACACTGTTATTTCAGACAAAAAGAAAAGTGCAAATAACCAAGCAACAGAAATCTAAATAAAGCTAAATATTTCAAAGTGCTTTTTAAAAATTTCTTTAAACTTAGCTATTTATGTCAAAGTTAATAACATGAAGGGAATAGTACACTAAAGTTTCTCCAGACCAGAATTTCCCAAAATATTTTCTGTGCAACATTGGCTTTTGGGAATATTAATAGATGTCACTCCAAATAAAGGTTCTAAAATTTAAAAAACTTAACTTATATGGCATAAATGAAGTTAAAGAACTAGTTTAGTGACTACAAGGAACTCTAAGCACCTCAGTATATCAATGTGCATTGTCAATTTTAAGATTGTAATAGAGTATACAAGTTTTCCTACATTTCCTTGAATGTGGTACTTTTCCCCCCCAAGACATTTTGAAGAACTAGTGTGCCAAGGAACACACACAAGGAACACTCTCTAAATCATCACTGTGGAAAATCCTTTTATAAGCAGGATGAGCAATGGCTAGCAGACACGTGTTATTCTATATTAGAGTAACACATCTGCAATTTAATATTTTTGTGACATATTCTGCCAAATGCCTACTATATTTTTGTAGGCTTTGTGTCCTGCTCCTTTGAAAAAAAAAAATTCCTTGCAGAGACATGTATTATGGATACATTTTTGTTTCCTTTATTTCCATATTACAGGGGTATTTAAGTACTGGTCCAGTTAACCCCTGTCCAAACGCCTTGCTGGTCTCATTCTGCAGGTCACTCAAATTTCATAGCACATTCTCCAAAGTTTACTAATTCTATTCTCTTCAGTTTTAAAAAATAAGTAGTATATTTACATATTATAGAAAAGTACATCTACATAAGTATTATTAGATCCCCAAAAGGCAATCAGAGACTATTTAAATATCCATTTAACTACACAGTAAAGACCACTTACATTTTTTTTAAATATTTAAACTTTTTTATTTTTTTGCTTAAACATAACATTTCCTTTCCCAGGGTGCATTCAACATATCCCAGGCAAATCATAGCTGGATGCCTCACTTTTGCTAATTTGTCTTCAAGTTCTCATTGGCCAGTCTTACTCAACTTGGTTAAGTTGTTGCCGCCTGTTGATGCTGCCTTTCCTTCAGTCAGTAAACACCATGCTCAACAGGAAAGACCTCTGAAATTCCTAACAGTTATTTTCCCCATCTTCCCACAATTAAGGGAGTGGGGAGAGGAGAAAGGGTAGAGAAAAGTACACAGTTCTGCTCTGACTGTCACTTTTCATCACCCTGAAAGGGAACATATATTCCCAGCTTGAAAGATGTTGCCGGGCACAATTAAGTGTGGGGCTAACCTTCAGATTATCGCAAGTCAATTCGTTATTTCGTTACTGTGTGATCTCACCATAACTAGGAAACAACAACAACAACAACAACAACAACAAAAACCCTTAAACATTTATAAATTTATAGACATGTACTACTTAGTGTACCTATATGTTATATGCATTATTAAACACCCAAAAGACTAATTTTAAATACATGTGATACATAGAGTGGCCAAAAGATTTCTTTTCTAACCAGAATTTCTTTTGAGAGAAAAGGTTGACATTATTAATAACTACGATGAGATAACTGGTGTAAACCAGAAACTCCCTAGCCTGGAAGGAAAGCTGTAGCAAAGAAGAAAATAAATTTAAATGTTTCTAACTGACTTACTAATTTTAATGACTATTGATTATCTATTTTAAGGTAAAATATATTCTTGGGATAAGTTCATCATTAACTATAGGGATTTTAATCTATATTTCAACTAGTTATTCTAATAATTTTACAGGTTTCACCTCAGTTCTTAGTGATTCTGATTATATCATTATTGTGTGTTTTGTTTTAATTAAGACTGAGGAAGACTTTCTGTGAGGATTAGAAAAATGTCTCTGCTATGTTGTTTTCTTGTATTTGCAAAAATATTTTATAGCTACTGTTGCATTTTTTGAGGTTTAGTTTGATTAATACTAGGAAACACACCAGATAATAAAACTCATAAATCCACCGACAGGGCATAGATAATAGAAAACATATAAAGATCCCTTTCTGGAACTCCAATTTTTACCTCAGATTACCAAACATTAATGACATGAGACAACCTGACATGTGGACCAAATAAAGGCAGCAGTATAAATACAATATTAAATATTTGTAAAACTTAATTTACTTTGTGCTTTAAAGATAAAATCAATTTAATTAGATGATCTGATCTAATCTTTCTGAATCCAAATGACATTTGTCTTGTGGACTGCTTGGGAGGTGCACACCTAACTTTAGAACTGAGTCTTCTAGGCCATTGCTTTTCAAAGTACCTGGAGATTGTGAGAAAATGTAGATTTTGAGTAAATTGGTTTGGAGCAGGGCTCCAAATTCTTTATTTCTACAAAGTTCTCATGGGTTGCTGGGCTAACGACCACATTTTGAGTATAAAGACTCTAGACATCTCTGTTCAATGCAGTAACCACTATGCCATATGTGGCTAGCTCTGGTGATGTAGTGCCTAAGTCATATGACTGCTAACCGGAAGGTTGGTGGTTCAAACTCACCAGCCACTCCATGGAAGGAAGACTGGGCAATCTACTTCCTTAAAGATTTAATGCCTTGGAAACCCAATGGGGGTCACTATGAGTCAGAATCAACTCAATCGCAGTGAATTTGTTTTTTCTTTTTTCCCTAAATTGAAATGAATTGACCATGTAAAATACATGTCAGATGTCAAAGACTAAGCACAAAATTAATAACATAAAAAATTTCATTAACAATTTTAATATACATTACATTTTGAAATACTTTTTAATATGGCTACTAGAAAATTTTAAATTACTCATATGGTTTGTATTGTATTTCTTTGGGACTGTGGTACCTTGGACCACAGCATAAAGTCCAGATAATGTAAAATGGCAAAAAACATTCTCTGTGGATCTCAACAAATTTTTCCAGACTGGCCTTCTGCCATTACTCATCCACTACCCTAAGCTTCAGCTATCTGATGTTATTTGATATTCACTCAACACCTATTCTTTTATTGATTTTTTTTATTCAAGAAATATTTATTGAGTGCCTACACAGAGTCAAGCAACATTAGTAGGTAGTTGGGTGCAGTGGTGGAAATCATAGACCTGGCCCCAGCTTCATGGAGCATATTATTTCTAATTCTTCATATTTCGTTGCTGGGGAGTAAGGGGGGAATTATCCCCTATGTCTCTCTCTTCTTCGAAGTCTTAAAACCCATAGCTTCACTTACTGGCATCTTAATGTGTACATCTATAATATTTTGTATGCATTTAATAAAAGCATTTCATTGTATTGTGAAGATTGAACAATCTACTTCTGTAGTGATACTGCCTCGGAAACCCAAGGAGGGGTTGCTATGAGTCAGGTACAACGTGAGGGCACATAACAACAACAACAACAACAACAACTGCCATGGTTTGAATTGCCATCTCTATGCTGTTGTTGTTGTTGTTATGTGCCATTGAGTCGGATCTGTCTCATAGCAATCCTTCCTTGGGTTTCTGAGGCAATATCACTATGGAAGTAGATTGCCCAACCTTCCTTCGGAGGAGTGGCTGATGGTTTTGAACCGCCAGCCTTCTGGTTAGCAGTCAAATGCCTTAGGCACTACACTACCAGAACTCCTAACAACAACAGTAGGTTCCTAATAAACCAATTTTAATTGAGTAGATTTATTATTATATAATTTGTTGTTGCCATTGTTAGGGGCCAGTGAGTCAGCTCCTACTAATGGAGATCCTATGTATAACAGAATGAAACACTGTCTAGTCCTGCACCAGTCTCACAATCCCTGCTATTCCTGAGACCATCAATACAGGGGCTGTGTCAATGCGTCTTGTTGAGGGCCTTCCCCTGCTTCTCTGACCCTCCACTTAACCAAGCATGGCATCTTTCTCTAGGCAATGGTCCCTTCTGACAACATGACCAAAGTAGATGAAAAGAAGTCTGGTCATTCATGCTTCCAAGGAGCATTCCGGCTGCACTTCTTCCAGGACAGACTTGTTAGTTTTTCTGGAAGTCCATGGTACTTTCAATATTCTTCACCAATATCACCACTCAAAAGCATCAACTCTTTTTCAGTTTTCCTTACTCATTGTCCAGCTTTCACATGCATATGAGGTTATGGAAAATACCATGGCTTGAGTCAGGCACATCTTAGTCTTCAAAGAAACATCTTTGTTCTTCAGTACTTTAAAGAAGTCTTTTGCAGAAGATTTGCCCAGTGCAATACAACGTCTGATTTTTTGACTGCTACTTCCACTGGTATTGATTGTAGAAACAAGTAATATGAAATCTTTGACAACTTCAATCTTTTCCCTATTTATCAGAATGCTGCTAATTGGTCCAGTTGTGAGGATTTTCATTTTCTTTATGTTGAGATGTGATCCATCCTGCAGACTGCACTCTTATCTTCATCAGTAAGTGCTTCAAGTCATCTTCACTTTCAGCAAGCAAGGTTGTGTCATCTGCATATTGCAAGTTGTTAATGAGTCTTCCTCCAATTGTGATGTCATGTCCTTCTTCATATAGTCCAGCATCTTGGATTATTTGCTCAGCGTACAGATTGAATAAGTATGGTGAAAAGATACAACCCTGACACACTCTTTTCCTCATTTTAAATCATGCAGTATCCCCTTGTTCTGTTCGAATAACAGCTTCCTGGTCTTTGTACAGGTTTCCTCAGGAGCACAATGAAAAGCTCTGGAATTTCCATCTTCTCAATGTTATACATAATTTGTTATGATCGATACAATCAAATGTTTTTGCATAGTCAATGAAACACAAGTAAACATCCTTCTGGTATTCTTTACTTTCAGCCAAGATCCATCTGACATCAGCAATGATATCCATTCCACCCCCTCTTCTTAAACCAGCTTGCATTTCTGGAAGTGCCCTGTCAATATATTGCTGCAACCATTGAATTATCTTCAGCAAGATTTTACTTGCATGTGATATTAATGATATTGTTCAATAATTTCCCCACTTTTTTGGTTCACCTTTCTTTGGAATGGGTACAAACACAGATATCTTCCATTCACTTGGCCAGGTGGCTATCTTCCAAATTCTTGGCATAGATGAGTAAGTGCCTCCAACATGGCATCTGTTTTTTTGAAATATCTCACTGGGTATTTCCACAGTGGTCAATTCCAGAGCCTTGTTTTTCACCAACTCTTTCAGTATAGCTTTTACTTCCTCCTTCAATACCATTGGTTCTTGATCATAAGCCACCTCCTAAATGGTTGAACATTGACCAGTTCTTTCTGGTAGAGTGAATCTGTGTATTCTTCCATCTTTTTTTGATGCTTCCTCCATCACTCAGTATTTTGCCTACAGAACCTTTCAATATCACGACTCAAGACTTGAAATTTTTCTTTAGTTCTTTTAGCTTGAGAAATGCTGAACATTTTCTTCCCTTTTGGTTTTCTAACTCCAGGTCTTTGCAGATTTCATTATAATTTACCTTGTCTTCTCAAGTTTCTCTTTGGAATCTTCTGTTCAGCTCTTTTATCTTGTCATTTCTTCCATTTGCTTTAGCTACTCTCTATTCAAGAGCAAGTTTCAGAGTCTCTTGTGACATCTGTTTCTTTCTTTCTTTCTTTCTTGTCTTTTTAATGATCTTTTGCTTCTCCATGTATGATATTTTTGGTGTCATCCCACAACTCATCTGGTCTTCTGTCATTGGTGTTCAAAGCATCAAATCTATTCTTCAGATGGTCTCTAAATTCAGGTGGGATATAATCATGGTTATATTTTGGCTCTCCTGGATTTGTTTTAATTTCCCTCAGGTTCACTTTGTACTTGCATATGAGCACTTGATGGTCTATACCACAGTCAGCTCCTTGTTTTGGGTGAAGATATGGAACTTCTCCACCATCCCTTTCCACAGATATAGTCAATCTGATTCCTGTGTATTCCATCTGGTGAAGTCCATGTTTATAGCCACTGTTCATGTTTTTGAGAAAATGTATTTGCAATCATTAAGTTGTTGGTGTTGCAAAATTCTATCATGCGATCTCTGGTGTCATTTCTATCACCTAGGACATATTTTCCAACTACTAGTGATTCTTCTTTGTTTCCAACTTTCACATTCCAATCACCAGTAATAATCAATACATCTTGATTGCATGTTTGGTCAATTTCAGAGTGCAGAAGTTGGTAAAAATCTTCAATTTCCTAGTCTTTGGCTTTGGTAGTTGGTGCGTAAATTTGAATAATAGTATTAACTGGTTTTCCTTGTAGGCATATGGATATCAGTTTTTCACTCACAGCATTTTAAAACAGGATAGATCTTGAAATATCTTTTGTGACAATGAATGCTATGTCCTTCCTCCTCAATTTGTCATTACCAGCATAGCAGATCATATGGTTGTCTGATTCAAAATGGTCAAATCGTTCCATTTCAGCTTACTAATGCATATCAATCTTTACGCATTCCATTTCATTTTTCACAACTTTCAATTTTCCTTGATTCATAATTTGTTCATTCCATCTTCTGATTATTAATATATGCTGGCAGCTGTTTCTTCCCACTTTGAGTAGTCCAAAGCCAGCAAATGGAAGTCCCAAAAGCTTTACTCCATCCATATTATTAAGATTGACTCTACTTTGAGAAGGCAGCTTTCTGCAGTCATATTTCGAGTGCCTTTCCACATGAGGGGTTCATCTTCTGGTACTGTATCAGACAATGTTTAAGTGTTATTTGTAATTTTCCAGTAATATATAAGACAGTGATTCAGTGGTATTCATAAGGTTTCACTGGCCATTTCTTTGAGAAGTGAATGATGCCTTAGTTCTTCCAAGTCTGTATTAGTCTGGAAGCTCTGTTGATACCTGTCTACCATGGGTAAACCTGTTGGTATTTACCAGTGGCACAGCCTCCAGCCTCACAGTAGCATGCAAGCCACCACAGTATGACAAACTGATAGACGAGTGGTCAAGTCCATAATGAAGATGGTTAAATTGTAGAACATCATTCTCTTCCGCAATCTCATTTTTAAAGTTCAGTATCATAATTTTATTACAATTTTGCATAGCTCATCTCAATCCTCCCTCTGCTATAACAGATACTGTACATATGATATGTGTGTGTGTGTGTGTGAAAAATTTGTAAATGCATCCATGGGCTTCCTAGTTCTGTTCAAAGAGGAACTGTTGGCAGAAAAACTCAATAATGAGCACATCTAACACTCAGATCTTGATTTCTACATACTATTTTCCACTGTTGGAAAAGGACTTCTTGGGGACATGACTAACTTCAGAGGAGCAACAGAGAAACTTGTAAAATGAGCCTGAAACCTTGTGTTAAACCAGATAGTAACAAAGTGTTCAAAGGGTCATTGGCTATGTCAAAAATAATAGAGGATTTAATTTGAAGGACTCTCATTGGCCAAATACAGGACAATTATAGTAATGATTATAACATACTGAATAAATTAAGAATCTATTAATTCGCTGATTTAAACAAATGAATAAATAAGTGGGTAGAAGAGAAATATCTTCTAATTAATTGTACAGAGCCAGCTACCAAATACATTAGGATAAATGAAATTAGAAAATAATCATTTGGCAATCATAACACAGGTAAGAAATATCAACAGATTATAACATAAATGAGGAGCTCTGGTAGCATAGTGCCTAAAGCACTTGACTGCTAACCAGGAGGCTGG
>NW_006921594.1:27413559-27415753 GCF_000298275.1 Orycteropus afer afer
ATCTTTGACAACGTAAGAACAAAAAGACAAATAATCCAATCACAAAATTGGTAAAGGACTTGAATAGACATTTCTCCAAAGAAAATCTTCAAAAGGCCACCTGACACATGAAAAGATGCTCAGCATCATTAGCCATCAGTGATGCAAATCAAAATCAAAATGAGATATAATTTCACTGCCACTAGTATGGCTAAGCCTGAAAGAAAGAAAAGAAAAGAAAAAATGTTGGAGGGGATTTGGAGAAACTGGAATCGTTATCCATTGCATTGGTGGGAGTGCAAAATGGTATAGTTATTGTCAAACACAGTGCTGTTATTCCTCAAAAATCTAAAAATAGAACTACCATATGATCCAACAATTCTACTCCTAGGTATATATGTGAAATACCTGAAAGCAGACACTCAAAAAGAGACCTGTACATGAATGCTTGTTGTAGCACTACTCACAATAACCAAAAGGTGGAAACAACCTAAATTCCCATCAGTGGATGAATGGATAAACAAAATACGATACATACATACAATGGGATACAACTCAGCCAGTAAGAGAAACAGAGTCTTGAAACATGCTGCAATATGGATGGAGCTTAAAGATGTGACACTGAGCAAAATAAGCCAATCACAAAGGAACAATTATTGTATGACCTCACTTTTATAAATATACTAGAACAGGTAAACGTGCAGTTACCAGGGGCAGGAGGGAGGGAGAGAAAGGAGGTTAACAGTGATGGAAAAATTGCATTGATTAAGGGTAAGTTTGGACAGTCAAATATTGTAATTGCTGTCAATAAATTTTACACCTTGAAAAAGTTGAATTGGTAAAAGTTATGTTATATATATATTTATAACAAACAAACAAAAGAGTAACTACTGAGTCTGCTTATATCCAACAAAACACTTCATGGAATTTGTTTCCTTGTTCAGGAGGTTTAAGGTCATGGTTTCATGGAACATCTAAGTTAATTGGCCTAATAATATGATTAGTGCTTCTGTTCTACCTCCTAGTTCATTTGGTAGTGCCTGGGGTCTTAAAATTTTGCACACAACCATCCACGGTACAACAATTTGTCTTTATTCATCTGGAGCAAGAGACAAAGGAGAATCAGAAACAGGAAGACAATATGGATTGTGGGCCTAATTGTCTCCATGGACAACTGCCTCCTTTCCTATGACACTAGAAGAACTGGATAGTGCCTGGCTACCACATAGAAGAATCCTCACCAAAAGGGGGAAAATGCAAAAGAGGATTTCAAATTCTCATGGACTTCATACTTTCTGGAGCCATGTAGTGCAGATGATCCCATGAAACCTTTGTTCTAAGATCATCTTTACAACTTAAAGCAAAATATATACTCTGAAGTTATCTTAAAACCAAATAATAATTTTGCTAAACTGGTAAAAAAGGTATGCTTTGAGCATTATACTCTTTTAAGAACTATCTGGTGTTGTTATGTGCTGTTGAGTCAGACTCAACTCATAGCGACCCCTCATTGGGTTTCTGAGGTGGTATCACTATGGAAGTAGATTGCCCAACCTTCCTTCTAAGGAGTGGCTGTTGGGTTTGAACTGTCAGCCTTCTGGTTACTAGTCAAGTGCCTTAGGCACTATGATACCAGAGCTCCCAAGAACTGTCTATATGGGATCAAATTGATTGAAGTAACTTGAAGGATTAGACAGGAACCTTAAGGGGCAGTGAGTTTATGTTAATGAAGGAGGAATAAATTAGAAAAGAAGGGTGAGAATAGTTGCATAAGTCAAAGAATATAATCAATGTCATTAAATTGTGTGTGTAGAAACTGTTGACTTAGTGTGTATTTTGCTGTGTATATTCTCAACAAAAGAAATAAAATTTAGGAAAAAAAATGCATCATAGTTTTGAAGCAAGTGTACTTATAGGGAATGTGTAATATTGGTTTGTTGCACACTCATCATGGTTACACTGTTCTCTTTTGTCCTTTGACAAGTAATCTCATATTTATTTAGCTTATTTCTACTCATTCTTGAAAAATCATCTCAGTTTGATATTCTAGTCTGATTTATATGATACTCTATGTTTTCACAGCATCCTGTACATACATCTGTTACAGAACATATCACATTGTCTCTTGAGCTCAAATATGAATTAGTTGGTTGTAAGGACCATGTTGTGACCTGCAATGCATTTTTCTGACATAAAATTACACTATGTCTTTATT
>NW_006921594.1:27415853-27417045 GCF_000298275.1 Orycteropus afer afer
CAATATAAAACACATTCTTGTCACTTTAAATTTCTTTTCTTTGAATTTTCTGTAGAGAAATGTTAATGATATAATTCCACTGTGTTTTTTCTTTAAATTTTAATTGCCAGGCAAATTTTCATTCATGTTACTTTTAATTTTTCTGTTAAAATTTAATAAATTTTTGTAATACTAAAACTTAAGCATTAAGACTTGCAAACAATGTGGCTTTAGATTTAATTTATTTTTTGATGTAAATGAGAGAATGTGTCTTTAATATAATTTTTAAACATATTTTACTAATGTATTTCAGTAAAAAAAACAAAAAAAGCAAGGGAAAAAGAAGCCAGGGAGTCAACAGAGAAGAGCAGGAATCCAGGTAAGGGGAGAGACCCAAGCCCCACTCCCAACAAGCAGGAAAGTGCAGGGAAAGAGAAGTCAGGGGGAAAACAGAGTGAGCAGTGTCAGGGATCCAGGTAAAGGGAAGGCAGAGAGGTTTCAAACAGCTAAAGGAGACAAACTTGTCTCTCTGTGTGTTGTACTGTGGTGGTTGAGTTTGAGGGTTGAGTCTGTGCAACTGGTGTTTCAAATGCCAGCAGGGTTGTACATGGTACACAGGTTTAAATGCAGCTTACAGACTGAGACAGACTAGGAAGAAGGAAGAGGCCATCCACTTCTCAAAGAATTGGCCAGGGAAAACCATATGAATAGCAGAAAAACTCTGTCTGATGATATATTACTGCCCAACTTTATGAATAGTCTGGAAACATTATCTGATACAGTGCAGGAGGACGAGCCCCTTAAGTCAGAAGGCTCTCCAAATATGACTGGGAAAGAGCTGCCTCATCAGAGTAGAAACAGCCTTACTGATATGGATAAAGTAAAGCTTTTGAGACCTCCATTTGCTGATGTAGCACAACTCAAATTGGAGAAAAACAGCTGCAAAAATCCATTAATTATAGGAAATGGAATGTACTAAGTATGAGTCTAGGAAAATTGGAACTTGTCAAAAATGTAATGGAATGCATAAAGATTGATATCCTAGGCATTAGTGAGCTGAAATGGACTGGTTTGGGCTATGTTGAATCAGACAACCTTTTGATCTATTATGCTGGGAATGACAATTTGAAGAGGAATGGCATGGCACTCATCATTACAAAGGATGTTTTAAGATCTGTCCTGAAGTACAGTGCTGTCAGTGCTAGGATAATAT
>NW_006921594.1:27419092-27420050 GCF_000298275.1 Orycteropus afer afer
TGAATAAGAAAGACAAAAAAAGAATTAATGCTTTTGAGTTGTGGTGCAGGCAAAGAATGCTGGAAGAACCATGGACTGCTAAAAGAACTAAAGAGTCTGTTCTGGAGGATTCCAGCTGGAATGCTCCTTGGAAACGAGGATGGCTAGACTTCATCTCACCTGTTTTGGTCATGTTGTCAGAAGGGACCATTCCCTGGAAAAGGATGTCATGCTTGGTCAGGTGCAGGGTTGACAAAAGAGGGGAAGGCCTCAACGAAATGGATTGACACAGTGGCTGCCGCGATGGGCTCAAGGACAGCAAGGATCGTGGAGCTGGCGTGGGACACGGAAGGTTTCATTCTGCTGTGCATAGGGTCGCTATGAGTCGGACATAACTCTACACTCCACGACACCTAACAACAAGTGATGTATTTCTTCTTCATCCTTGTTTTTCAATTCCATTATTCCCTGATATCTTCTTCATTTTTGTCATATGGATTATGTCCAACTTGATTTTGGATTTTCTACTATGTAAGAAGTCATATACTATGTCTTAAATTTTCCCAGTGATATTTTAAAATCTATTAGCACTTTCTCAAGTTGTCAAGAGTAAAGCATTAATTTTGGAAAACTCCATTTTGATACAAGAATTATTTTCTGTTAGCTTTTTACATCTCAGTTACTATTTAGTTGAAGTTTGGATTGAGGAGTGAGGTAGTGGTATACGGACAATCTATACATGAGGTCTGCAGTGCTAAAAGCAAAGATCAGCCCTAGGATTGCTTTAAAGAGAAACGACAGCCTGAGAACATTTTCCACCATGATTCACTGTAAGTCCCCAAAATTCACATGGCAGCTTCATGGAAGTTACCCAAGATCTGAAGTCAGTGTGTCAAGAATAAATGAGCATCACACATGAGCTCACCTGCATGCGATTGGATAAGGATGGCTCTCATCTCCACCCATTCATCAAGAAAAA
>NW_006921594.1:27420940-27424365 GCF_000298275.1 Orycteropus afer afer
TTATGCGGCTGCTGCCTAGACACCATATTGAATTGGAATTTCATGATCATAACATTTCAAATGATGTTTATTTAGCCTTCTAAATCACCTGGACTCTTGAATGCCCCCAAGCTTGCTTTGCCAAAGATGACACATAGAAACTTGACCATCTGTTCTCACATCAGGGTTTCATTTTTTTTCTGGAAAAAATCCACCAATTTCAGTTAGGTCCACAGCAAATTCATGTTCTTTAACAACTGATGGATCCTCAAAGCTGATTTATTTATTTTTTAAAAATTCATCCTTAGTTTCCTAGTTGACTCCTTGTTAAATTTTCTTCAGTTCCTGTTATAAAATACTTCCATTCTTAATCTTGTCATGTATCTCTAAACCTCACAAGACACTCCCCTCCAAAAGTTCTTTAAATTGTTTCAATTTTATGTTACTGATTAGATTGATATCATCAAATATAAGTATCCATATGTTCCTTCCTCTTATCCTCATTATTTTTTGAAATTTTGTTCTGTCTCTATTGATTTCTCTCCATCTATTTACAAACAAAATTGACTCTTTTCTATTCTAAAATGTTCTGCCACTTTTTATCCTTAATGTTTGTAAACCTTTTTTCCTTCTTTTTCATACTTCTCTACTCATTAGATATCATAAAGCCAATTTTTTAAGGATATATCTGTAATGTTTTCATTTTTATGTGGTAGTAGCTGTGTGCTGTCTCTCAGAAAACATTATATGATAAAATAAAATTTGGAAACAGTAAGTAAAGCTACACAAATTTGTTTCTTTACAGCAGAACATCTCAGAATTTTGACAGATTATTATGGATGGTTAATCTCTAAAAATTACAAGTGTATGTGCAAATTTGGGGATGTAAGAGCTAAGAATGACAATGGGTTGGCTTCCAAGCCCCCTTGAATACTTAAATACTGGTTCTCAGAGCAGTCAAATTATGTTTTTCTACAATCTGTATACCAAGAGACACTTAGTGACTAAATTCATGATATAGGTTCATACAGATGTGCGTGTTAAACTCTCTGTTGGTTTTTCTAAATTAATATATCAAGTCCAGTCTGATCGACACTAAATCCATCATTCGCTTCAATTTCTTCTGTTTACACTATTACTGCTAATGTCATCACTAACTTTCCAGACTGGAAATCCCAAAATAAGTCCAACTAATCTTTAATTCCTTTCTAGTGCTCTAATTTATTAAGTCAAAGTAAGAAAGGCCTGAAGAAACGTGGTATCAATGGACATTGAATAACAGGAAAATATATTATTTCACAAAATACAGAATATTTGGCAATTGATTGAACATAACAAACAAAAGAGAAGATACTAACAAAAATAGCCTGATGGAAAGAAAGTACAAAACTTGTTGCTTATTTTCCACATTATTTGTATATTAAAAGTGTTAAAAATATGGATAAATAAACTTACATAAGATTTATGATTTATTTGTCTAAAAGTAAGTTCATTATAGGTAATCGATACACTGGGCTTTATTTTAGTGAAGTTTTAATTTTTCAAATAAAAGCATAGCTTTTAGAACCAGTAAAAAAGATGTGGGAATAATTTAAAAAGTAATACAAATTTTATTTTATTTTATAAGTATACCATGGATGTCTGACTATGAAAACAAGTTATTTTCGATTCATTTCCTAAATTTTTTCCTGGATACTTGCATTTATTAAAATTTTCATGCTTTTGAAACTTTTGGCTTTAGAATTGTTAAGTATTCTAACTTGGGAGAGGAAATTACCATTTCAATATCTAAAATTTCACTATTGATAAAGTGTATGCAAAATATTTAAATGAGACTGAAAAGTAAATATCAGCTCTGAAAATATATATCTTGAGAGGTGTTTGCTTTAAACTGCTGGATGACACTGATTGGTAGGAACAACACTCAGAACATTTACTAAGGAAATATTCAAATTTATACAGATCATGTAAAACCAGCTTGTCTTATCATTCCCTAAGTATTTCATTCTTTCTTTGAACTGTTATGATATAGAAACAATCTGAAAAAAAAAGAAGATTGAGATACTGAAATATGGACAAAATAAAGGTAATGACCTAAATAAATCCTGGTTAAAGTGTTATTCATTAAGACAATTAGACTTTCAAAAATTTCTGGAGTCAGATAAGGATGGTAAAATTCTTCATTTCCTCACACTCATCAAAAACTAAAACAGAATTTGACCTTCAACTTGAATGTCCCATTCTGTAGACTCTTGTGAAATTCAAACAGAATTTTGGATCCCTTTTAGTCATCATGTGCCATGAACTGAATGAGTTTTTAAAGTTATTAATAGAAAGGGTCATGAGGGAATATAATGTGCTTTTTTATTCTTACTATCAAAACTCTTTTCCAATTTTCTAAATGATGTTTCTTTTCTGATTGATGGGTCTATTAAGTTTTGGGATTAAAAGGCAAACAAACTTATCATACAGAGGTTTTCTTTAGGCACAGAGACTCAAGTCCTGTTTAACGCAGTGGGGTCACCAAACATCCAATAAAGCATTTGCCAATGTTTGTGTTTTCTTGCATTTAGATCAGAATCAAAGCCATGTGGCTACCAACAGGGAAAACAGCAGGTCTCAATGTGTGCTTGGCAAGGCACATTCTGACATTCTCTTGTGCTCTTTTTTTTTTTTTTTTGACAATGTAACCAAGCTTTCATTTTATTATTTGTATTGTGGTGGTAGTCTTATCATTTTTTTCACCCATTTTACATATACTGTTTATCTATAGATCTCAGGTAGTTTCAGCAAAGAACACCAAACTTCCCTCTGTAATGAGTCTACTTCTTTCAGTAAATACAGAAGATAATAGCAGGTTCCCTAAAACCTGTGAAAAGACATTAAACAAAAGATAAATCTAAAGAATTCTGACTTTATACTCAGAGACATTTTCAGGAAATGAAAGCAATATAGGTATCTAAGAAAAAGTACACATGTATGTTTATGTTTGTATGTGTATATACATACATACACACACATGCACACAAAAATTCTTGCACACAATTGAATATCTAAAACATCTGGCCATGGCCATAGGAATTAATAAACTCCAATTATTATATTCAATTACATTTCCTTTTCAATGAAATATTAAAATGAAACTTCTGGTGATTCCAACAATTTTAAGTTATTAATATTAATGTTAATATAAAAGTTTTTAATCTTTTTTTTAATGTCCGAGAGTTGCATTGAATACTTTGTTTATTTTGCTTAACTGACAAGATGGTTCTCATAACAGAAGTGACATATACAGGATTATTTTCTTTGGTACCAGAGAATTTGTTGGAAAAGAAATAAAATATAGGTGTTTACATTAGCAACAGCACAGCTTTCAAATGCTATGTATAAACTATAATAATCCCAAATCTATTGAATTCTCAACATTCTATACTTTGTTAAAAAAA
>NW_006921594.1:27424915-27436292 GCF_000298275.1 Orycteropus afer afer
ACCCAAGGAGGGGTTGTTATGAATCAGGTTCGACTCCACGGCACATAACAACAACAACAACAAACTTGCGATGTTCTCATAATTGTTTATTCCAAATCATCTGAAGGCTAGAATCATAGCATTTTTAAGGCATAAAAGGATATCTATTTTGATGTCTTAGTGTACTAGCAACGGAAGGAAGATGGGGCAATCTACTTCCATAGTGATACTGCCTCGGAAACCCAAGGAGGGTTCGCTACGAGTGGGGTCCGACTCGCGGCACATAACAACAGTGTACTAGCAAAGAGCCCCAATGGCGAATAGTTAAAGCATTCGTTTGCTAGCCACGAGCTGGATGGTTTGAACCCACCAGATACTCTGTGAAAAAGATGAGGCAGTCTGCTTCGGTAAACATTTATAGCCTTGGAAACCCTATGGGGTGGTTTTACCCTGTATTATAGGGTTGCTATGAACGACTGGACAGCACATAACAACAACAACAACATGAATCAGAATCTATTCGACAGCAGTGAGTAATGTATCACCGTTGTTTTTTTCTTCTACCCATTCTCTTAACTCACTCTCAAGATACATTATTTAATTTGTCCTACCAAATATTTCACTTCCAAACTATTTCTCTCCCATCAGACTTGAATCCCTCATTTTATGTTCTTCACTACATTTTCCCAGCCTATTTAGTTTCTGAAAACCTATGATCTGTTGTATTTCTAAATTTTGTCTTTATCTTAAAAGTTCTTTCTATTTAAGGTGATATTTTTTAAAGTGTACATTGTTTGCTTTGAATGTGAAGCATGTCACTCATTTTTCAATAAGTCCTAGAGAAAAAGAAATGCTTTTCATTGCAAGAATGGATTGTGAGGAACATTCTATTCTAGTCACCATTCAACAGAGGCTCTAATTTTTTGTGTGTTTTCAAATAATGTAAATCTTTACCTTTTTAAATAAATTCCTACTATTTCCTCAATTTGTTTATTATTATCTTTGTGTATATAATTCTTTACCTTGAATAGTTTATATAAACTGGAACATATCTTTTTTTTTCTGGATTTATGGTTACATGTATGAAATGGTGGCAAGACAGAGAAAAACAGTTCATTCATTTTGCTGTTGAGTGTGTCATTGTATAAACCAACTGCAATTATTTAAAGTGCTATTTGTTTGCAACAATTTTGCCATAATATCTACAGGCTAAGTGTGTGTCACTTCAGTTTGTCTGGGACAGAAAGTCCTCATAGGACAATATGAGGGTGACTACTTAACTTGATTTATTTTCATTCATTTAATCAAACTCATGACAATATACAAAAATGACAAAGGTCATTGGTAGGCTTAGAAACATGGTAATGAAGAATACATTTGTCTTCTATGTTCTAGTGTATCACTTTAAGAATCACCATTCACCTCCTATCAAATACACAATGTGGACCTTTATAACCCATTTCCTATACTTCAGACAACAAGGGCATTGTCTAAAAAAATTATGAACAGGAAGTTCATATTGTATGCTTTAAGTAAATTGTATGTGTGCTTAAGGTAATATTCATTAAACATATATATATTTGTTATAATATGTAATTGTTAAGTGAGTCAAGAAATAGATCACACAGCCCAAACCAGTGGCATCTATGAAGTAATGTCTTTCACTGAAAAACAGTTGATACATAACTGATTTAGCGCAATCCATTCACTTTATAAATTAGTTACAGAAGGTTAAAGAACATGTCTGTGTCTAAGGCTGATACAGAATCCAACGGTCTCTTCCCTGAGCTCCAATACCTCCAGAGAAGGACAACCTTTTGTAATACTTTTCCATATATGCCATTCCATTTTCAGATGGTTCAGTATATTAAAAAGTTATCTAAATATTGTCTAAGGAATCACAGAATATTCTGTGTCCCCCCAGTGGATTCTCATCCATAAAGCTCCATCTTACTTTCATGTGATAGCCTTCACATTACCTCTTCTCTCCACTTCTCCCAGTTAGTGTTTGTATTTTCCAAATGACATGGCAAGCCATCTCATCATGGTAACAATTATCTTTTAAGTTCATTTTGAAATTGCCAATTTTAAGCCTGAATATAATTCTCTGAAAGTATTAAATGAGACTGTTACCATCTCTGTTTCATTATTAAGCTTCTGTAATTACTATGTTACCTGTACCAAGCATATTACATGTAGAGATTAGTATGAAATTACCAATTAAATGAAATAATATTACATAATCAATTAGGAAAATAATTTTGGGACAAGAAACTTTTTCCTTAACCCTTAACTTAAAATCTTGAGAGTATTTGCCTTATTGTATCTCCTTAATTAAAACAGTTCAGGCACCTTAATCAAACTTGGTGTTGCTGATAAGTTTGGTTATTAACCCTAAGCATCAAATTTAAATAAAGAATAAAGGGACTTCAAAGAATTTAGACCATATACCAGCTATTATTCAGACTAGTATCAAGGAATCAGTCATTAATTATTCTCAATAAATTCCTTTCTGTGTTTTGGTTCACCCCCTAAATTTGTTCATATCATCTCTTACTATACCATATTTATTGAGGTATAAAGTGAAAAATTTCAGATGAATGACATTACTACTATTCATTTGTTTAAAGTATTTGGTAGAATTTATGATTTCTTTATACTATAGAGATTTGCATTTGAAATTATTTACCTTCTCTCAGAATTTTACTCATTGTTCCTACACGTAATACATGCAAGCAATCAGAGCAGAAATCTAGGGAGCAAAAGAATTTAAGAGTTTTCAGTGGTGTGGCTCCTATTCAAATTTGTCATAAATTCATTTACTAAATTTCTTTGCAATTATTTGTTGTCAATTCATTTGCATTGCCTACAGGAAAAGTTAAACACCTTAAATAATTATGCAGTGCTATCTCTATAATTTTGGGGATAAAACCTTGAAAACATTGAACATTTTGAAATTGGACTTTATTCATATTTTCTTTCAAAAGCAGGTAGTCTTACATCGTAAAATGTTAAAAAGAAGTAAGAGTTATACAGACACATAATAAAGGTTGATTCTTCCCATAAGTTGTTTAGTCTGCATTTGTCACAGGCCTAACATCACTGACATCTGACACTGGCCATTCCCCTGTTAAAAAAGTAAAAAGGTTTTTTGGAAGAAAAGCCCCTGGTCCATTTTAATTCCCTAAAGAGTTTATTCCTTTGGGCAAAATAATCATGTGGAGCACCTGTGGTGCAAGTGCTAAAGAAATACGAAGCAAAACCCAGCCACAGCTGTGCTGTAATCACTGAAGTGTGCCCAGTGCATAATGGCACATTAGGTAGGCATTGATCTCTGCCAGTTTATGAGGTCTCTTACAGAATTAGGCAGATTTTTTCACTGAAACCCATGGAGCAGAAATTGCTACTTCTAAGCTAATCCATTTTCAAATTACTATCCAATTGTGACTGATGACCTCACTACAAATCCGCTTATCTACCTCCAACCACTCAACAAGCAAAGGAGAACCAATCGTTATTCCCCTTTATTTTCAATCCTTTACAAAAAAACTCTTCTTGCCATTCTTAGTCACCTTCCGTGCCACTGCAGCTGTGAAGATAAGCATGATAAATGTTAAATGCTGCCTAATTGTCAGTGCATATTTGGAAGGTAAAATGAGAAAGTAGACTATGTGCTTGGTATGATACATGGTTTTCCTAAGATTTGATTTAAAAATTGTTGCTATACATCATGGCTAATTTCATGCATTTATTTCAAATAAATTATCCAGATGTGGAAAGCTCTACCATCGTAACATGTAGCTATTTCTTGGTGGAAAAACATGGTTCAGTTTAATCACCTTAGTTCAGAAAAGTCAAAAAAATTTAAAGAACAAACATTATTCTGAAAATTGAGACAATGCTCAATAGTTCATTTTAATTGAAGGGAATACAATATAAATATATGTAAGAGGCAGCAAATCTATAAATTAGATCTATAAATTAATCAACACCTAGTTCATTTTAATTGAAGGGAATACAATATAAATATATGTAAGAGGCAGAAAATCTATAAATTAGATCTATAAATTAATCAACACCTATTCCCAATTGCTCCTCAGTGAACTTTATCACAGAAAGTAACATTAATGTCTCTACGACCCTCAGAACTTAGAAGATAAAAGAATATGCAAAACAAGAAAGCATACAAATGATGCTGATTTTTATCCCTATCTGAAAATTACAATTGATTTAACTTCAAAAGCCTTCTGAAATATCTTAACAGTTAATGCTTAGTCTATAGTTTATCAGTTATGTATATTGTTAAAAAAAGAGAAAACTTCCCTGTTTCTTATGAAAGGTTTTCATATTGACCAGCTAGGTCAAGCCTAATTAGTGAAAGTACTAATGTGTAGAGGGTAATATATGTTTACATACTCCATGCCACAGATTACGTATAAATTGCAATTTGAAAACAGTTCTAGGAAAATTGTGGAATGTCTGTTTATGAATGCATTGAACAAAGCACTAGTTACAAAAATCTCAGCTTGGGCAGGGTGATGGATGAGGTAAAGACATAATTATTTCCATGTTTATAATTAAAGCACATAATTTTGAACACTTCCAACTTGAATATAATCAAAACTCAAACATCTGGACCAATCAGTGCTGTGAAGCATCAGCCTAACAGTTTTGCCATAGTGCGCTATGCAAAGGACCAACATAATAACCTATCCAGAGTCAGGTTAGAAGAACTTCGGTTTCTTAAAAGAATATTTATTGAAAGGAGTTGGGGGTTGTACTCTCACAGTTGCCCTTTCATTAATGTAGATAATTCTTGGCTTCTTTTTGGACATTAACCAATAATGTTCCTTAGCTTTGTTGTATGAAGCAGGTAAAATTATTTGTAAAGAGAGAAAATTCACAGATGCAAAGAAAAAAACAAGTAAAGAAACAACAAAGAATCTAATAAGCAATTTTAATTTTTATTGTTGTTAAATAATTTTAAGTCTAACATTATTAATTTGTGATTATCTACACAAAATGATGAAGAAAAGGCACAGTTCCATAAATTATAAACAGTTTATCATTTAAAAAGTATTTTAAGGAATTCTATTCACTATTTTACAGTATTTGTATATTTTTCTTTGTAATCAATATTTATTTTCAAACAAAAGCAACATATGTTCACCTCAACTAGTGAAAATGTAGAAAACTATTAAGGGGAAAAGTAAACACCCATTTCCATACTTGTTCCATTTTTCATGCCCCAAGTTTTAAATGTCAACAGCCACTTATGTATCTTTGTTTACATTGATGGGAACATATATTCCTATATATCATATATATTGAGTTTTATGTTATCTGTTTTAAGAAACAGTATTACATACAGTGTTGCATATTACAATTTAACTTTTTTTTTTTTTTTTAGTAGGAGTGGTTATTTTACTTATCATCCATCCAGGGCTTCAAACCAATTCATTTTAGTTTGAACCCTTGTATTTGCATTTCTACCTGAATTAGAATATGCATTATGGCAAAATGCCTAGATGATTTTTGCAGATACCCAGGCATGTATGGAGCTCTGGTAGCACAGTGCCTAAGGTATCTGACTGCCAACCAGAAGGTTGATGGTTCAAACCCTCAAGCCACTCTGCAGAAGCAAGACTGGGCAATCTACTTCTGCAAAGATTTACTGCCTCAGAAACCCAGTGGGGGATGTTATGAGTCAGAATCAACTAGATGGCAGTATTTGTTTGTTTGTTTTTTCCAAGTATGTATATATAAGAATCACCTGTGAATCTTGTTAAAATGTAAATTCTTATTCAGTATATCTAGATGGAAATGAAAATTACCAGGAGGAGTTAAAACTAGACCAGTTGGAAGCTCTGCATATGTCATAAATAGCTCTATAGTCAAATGTGTAGATCTGACCTGTACTTTTAATCATTGTGTTATATTCCATAGTATGGATGAACACAACATTACTTAACTCTATCCTAGTGATGGGCATTTTGAATATCCTTGAAGATGTTTTTACATTTATTCTTATTTATTTGTTTGTTGGTTTTTATTTTATTAAAATATATTCATTTTTTTAATTTTAGAAGATAGCCTTTTGTATTCCTTCTAGCAATGTGTGTTCCCACTTTCTGGCACCTTAAAAAGCACTGAATGGCATCCCTCTTTTTAATTCTTACCAGCTTTCACTTACTTACTGCCTTCAAGTTGATTCCAACTCATAGAACCCCCCATTGGGTTTCTGAGGCTGTATATCTTTATTGAAGTGTATTGCCCCATCTTCCTTCCCCAGAGCAGTTGGTGGGTTTGAACCACTGAACTTCTGGTTAGCAGCCAAAGGCCTTATCCTCTATACCACCAGTACTGGTATCTCATTACTTTTGTAGTGGGCAGTTCTCTACGAGTAAGCTTGAACAAACTTTCTTGTTTGCTGTATATTTTAGTCTGGTCTGCTGTAATTCCCTACTTATAAGCTTTGGCCAATTTTCTATTAGGTTATTTGTCTATAGTTATCGTCATAATTAATAAATTAAATTCCGATATTCTGCTCATGGGAGTTATATGAAGGCTAAGTGAAGACTAAGAGGTGGGCACTCCACCATCTTAGCACTTACCATATTTTACTGAAAATTTAACAATATTGCTCCCATCTGATGGCATTCCCTTGATTGTAAGGCACTTATTTTTATTTCTCTTTGACTCCAATAATTTATCATAAAACCTGGAACACTCTGAATACTCAGGAAATGATTGCTGAACAGGTAAAATGGTGAGAAAAGTGCATCTTCAGTTCAGCTGTCAGATACTTGGAGAAGGAATCACATCACATATGCATATTCCCCCAAAACCCATACATGCAAGCACAGGGGACAAAGTTATTCTGGAAGCATCTCTTAATTAAGTGGTTGCTTAATTTTGAATCATGTTCCTTGAACTTCCCAATTCCTCCCTGAAATTAAGATGATGTCGGCTTCTGTAAGTGGATAACACAGGGGGCCCTCCTCTCTCCACTGCTGTCTGTAAGACTTTGTATAGTATATGTTCTTGAATGTTAATTTTTCTTATATTTCTTACTTCTAGTTTTGTTTTCATTCCTTACAAACTTGGCAATTGAGGAGTGCGTGGAATTTCAACTAACACATCTCAGATGTGCATAATCGCAGCCTGTGGGATATGAAAGGATTTAATTTAGAAGGCAACTCCTTCTAACTTTAGAGTCTAGACTAGCAATTGGTCCAGAATATTTCTATGAGACAATGGTCTCTTGATTCAAAATAGACATTAATCAAAATACTGGCAGTATCATTTTGTTGTTAAATGAATGATGTTAGGGTCATTATCTTTATAGGACACCAACAAAGATACCAGGCTGTAGAGGTAAAGATTGGCTTTATTTAAAAAATGTGAATGTTATAATTTATCTTTTGCTTGAGGCAAAAAATTTCTAAAGAATACTTTTTGAAGGCGGGAAATATCTGAAATGAAGTCCATATGTTTGTTATAGAAAAAGTGTCTTAGCAGGTTTCAAAAAGTTGATTTTTGTATCTAGCCTTTCTATTGACTGTGTGATTTGGGACAAATCATTCAGCCGTTCTCTTCATTTCTTTCATACGTATACCTATATAATTGTGCAAAATGATCTCTAAAAGTCTTCTAGTTACAACTCTCTTTGGTAAAATGAAATAACTAGTAAGTAAACAAATTTGTTGTTATATCCTCTAATACTCAAGCCAAAGGTTGAGACGATGTTATTTCTCACACAGTACAGCACTCATTGGTTGTACTTAACTCTCAGTCATAATGAAAGATTTTCATTATGATTTTAAAAATGAGCCAAAAAACCCAAATGAGGATAATGTTTATGCAAGTTTGTGATATGATGGTCATTACCATGGTTAACTTTGATAATTCAAAGCATGCCCATATGTGCACAAATCAAAGTCACTTTCATGGTAAGACAGTCTTATATTTTGTTCAAAGCACCAACAAATCAGAAAAATAATTAAGCAAATACATCATATTGAAATGTAAGGTCAACTATTTATCGGCATATTAGTTGAGCAAATTCAGGTAAATAAAACAGTGACTAAAAAGAGAATCACAGTCCCTGAAATAATAGAGGTATACTTACAGAAGACAGGCATTGAACAAGAAGTTAAAAGTGTGATAAGTTCTAAAATAGGAAAGCCTTTCTTGTTTCGTTTTGTTGTGTTTCGTGGAAGTGATATTTAAATGAGAACTAAGTTAGATATGGACTTAGCGAGATAATAGGGAAAAGAAGGAAAAAAAAAATCCAGAAAGAAGTGTATATGCAAAGAATTAGGGTTAGACAGAACATGCCATAATACCTAGTAACCACAGGAGCCAAGAAGGTGGAAAGTATGAATTAAAATGAGAATGTAAGTAAAGGAAAAAGCAAGAAGGACCTAGTACAATATTTTTAGCATTTTGGAATGTATTCTTTAGGAAAGGAAAAAAATAATGAATTGTTTCCATCATGGGAGCAACATGATCAAATTTGCTAAAAATTTTTAAAATAAGAAAAGATCATGGTTTGGCATAAAATGGTAAAAGGGATGGTATAGGAATACAAACTATTAGAAATATATTTAGGAGTGATTATGATGGAATCTTTTAACTGAAAGGAAGTGGTTTTAAGGGTATATCTGGAGTAATTTTGGCAATTGAATGGTAGAAAGTACCATTTACTTGCATTAAGGAAAACTGAAAATAATGTTTGTGGACAAAGACAATAAATTCAAATTTGTTTATGTTGATGCTATACCCTGGAGGCACAGTGATTAAAACATTCCACTTCTGATAGAAAGGTTGGCACTTTGACTGTATCAGCTGCTTTGCAGGAGAAAGAAGAGGCAGCCTGCATCAGTAAAGATTTAAACCCTATGTCACAGTTCTACTGTGTTCTGTAGGGTCACTATGAGTCAGAATTGAATTGAAGAGGGGGTTTGGTTTTTGTTTTTGCTTTTGTGTGCATCCAAGCAGAGGTGTTTCATTCTATGAATCAAGAGGTAATCATTGAGGTCTTTTGTAAATAAATTTTTGGATCATAGACATAGCAAAGGGAACTGAATCAAAGGGAGTGGTTGACGTTAAAATTAGACATTTTGGCAGATCAATTGGTACAACCATTTGATGTCCTATCATCAGAGTAGCCACCTCAACATACATACCCCCTATTTTATTATTAATTTGACCAACATTGTCATCTACTAGTTTAGAAGTTAGATGTGATTCGTGGTTGTTGTTGTGTGCCATTGAGTCAGACCTGACCCATAGCAACTCCTCTTTGGGTTTCCGAGGCAGTATTACTATGGAAGTAGTTTGCCCAACCTTCCTTCTGAGGAATGGCTGTTGGGTTTGAACCGCAAGCCTTCTGGTTAGCAGTCAAGTGCCTTAGGCACTATGCTACCAGAGCTCCTTGTGATTCATGGTAAGGGACAGAAAAATGTTTGTTTTTAGTATTATCTGGTAATAAAAGTGTAAATGTCTCAATCCATTTAGCTGGACGATTTTCTGACCAGTCCACTCTGTGGCAAAGTGGGGAGTCTATTGAGCACCTACAGTAATTGCTGTCCTATAGGGACTGCTTGACCACTTAACAAGGAAACCTGGGGTGTTCTTTAGTTTATTTCTTCTTGTTGATGTTATGTGCCATCAGGCCATCCCTGAATCACAGCAACCTTGTGTACAACAGAACAAAACATTGCCTGGCCCCATGCCAGCCTCATGATCCCTGCTATAACTAACCCAGCTGCAGCCACTGTGTCAATGCATCTTGTTGAGGGTCTTCCCCCATTTCTCTGACCCTCTACTTTACCAAGCATGACATCCTTCTCCAGGGAGTGGTCCCTTCTGACAACATGACCAAAGTAGGTGAGATGAAGTCTGGCCATTTTCATTTCCAAGGAGCGTTCTGGCTGCAGTTCTTGCAGGACAGATGTGTGAGTTCTTTTAGCAGTTCACAGTACTTTCAGCACTCTTCACCAACACAACTAAAAAGCATCAACTTTTCTTCGGACTTCCTTATTCATTATCCAGCTCTCACATGCATGTGAGGCAATTGAAAATACCATGGCTTGACTTAGGTGCATCTTAGTCTTCAAGGAGATATCTTTGCTCTTCAGCACTTGAAAGAGGTCTTTTGCAGCAGATCTACCCAATGCAATATGTCTTTTGATGTCTTGACTGCTGCTTCCATTGGCGTTGATTGTAGAACCAAGTAATATGAAGTCTTTGACAACTTCAATCTTTTTTCCATTCATTGTGATGCTGCTTATTGATCCAGTTGTGAGGATTTTTGTTTTCTTTATATTGAGGTGTAATCCATACTGCAGTAACTAACAGATCTGGTAGTTCTTTTAGCAGTCCATGGTACTTTCAGCATTCTTCGCCAACACCACAACTCAAAAGCATCAACTCTTCTTCGGTCTTCCTTATTCATTGTCCAGCTCTCACATGCATGTGAGGCAATTGAAAATACCATGGCTTGACTTAGGTGCATCTTAGTCTTCAAGGAGATATCTTTGCTCTTCAGCACTTGAAAGAGGTCTTTTGCAGCAGATCTACCCAATGCAATATGTCTTTTGATGTCTTGACTGCTGCTTCCATTGGCGTTGATTGTAGAACCAAGTAATATGAAGTCTTTGACAACTTCAATCTTCTCTCCATTCATTGTGATGCTGCTCATTGATCCAGTTGTGAGGACTTTTGTTTTCTTTATATTGAGACGTAATCCATACTGCAGACTGTATTCTTCAACCTTCATCAGTAGGTGCCTTAAGTCATCCTCACTTTCAGCAAGCAAAGTTGTATCATCTGCATATCTCAGGTTGTTAATGATTCTTCCTTCAAACCTGATACCACGTTTTTCTTCATATAGTCCAGCTTTTCGGATTATTTGCTCTACATACAGATTAAATAAGTATAGTGAAAGGATACAACCCTGACACACTCGCTTCCTGATTTTAAACCATGTAGTGTCCCCTTGTTCTGTTCGAACGACAGCCTCCTGGTCAAGGTACAGATTCCTCATGAGTACAATCAAGTGCTCGGGAATTCCCATTCTTCTTAATGCTGTCCATAATTTGTTATGATCCACATAATTGAATGCTTTTGCATAGTCAATAAAACAAAAATAAACATCTTTCTGGTATTCTCTGCTTTGAGCCAAGATCCATCTAACATCAGTTATGATATCCCTTGTTCCACGTCCCCTTCTGAATCCAGCTTGCATTTCTGGAAGTTCTCTGTCAATATACTACTGCAACCATTTTAAAATTATCTTCAGTAAGATTTTACTTGCGTGTGATAGCAATGACATTGTTTGATAATTTCTACATTCTGTGGTATCACCTCCCTTTGGAATGGGTACAAATAT
>NW_006921594.1:27443508-27445106 GCF_000298275.1 Orycteropus afer afer
AAAAAACAACTCATTCATAAACAAATTAATGTGACAGTGTTTCAATACAACTTTATTAACACCTAAAGCTGGATTTGGTTCAAGGCTATAGCTTGCAGAATCTCTATGCAACACAACAGGAGCTCTCATACAGTGCTCTAGGGACTATCAAATGGTAAAACCACTTTGGAAAACCATCATTTTCTCAAAAACTAAATATATACCTACTAAATGATCCTGCCTTTCCATTTTTATATATTTTCCCAAGAGAAATGAGAACATATATGCCCACAAATACTTGTACACAAATGCTCATAGAAAATTAAGATCAAAAGACAGAAACAAATCAAATGTTCATCAGAAAGTTAATAAAGAAAACTTAATATATTCATTCAATGGATTACTGAACAGCAATAAAAAGAGAACTACTTACATACACTGTGTAGATAAATTCCTACACCATTATATTAAGTAAAAAAAAAAAAAAAAGCCATACGCATACATTTTATTTATTTATTTGTTTGTTTATATCATAAAGCAAATGTCATGAACAATGTTTTTGAGGTGGTGGTCATAGTCTATATCTTGGATGAGATGGTGGTTTCATGGGTATATATACTACTGTCAAAACTAATAGATTGAGCCATTAAAAATATATGTAGGTTATTTTACCTAAATTATTCCTCAATAAATTTAGTAAAGAAAAAAATGCATAGAAAGGCTTCAGCTTTGTACATAAAGTTCAGTGCAGAGTGTTTTTGCCTTTCATGGCATATATCAGCAAATATTTAGCTAGCCATAAAACCCTATTTCCCAAATAGACTGGTTCCTGGAGGTAGTATACTATGTGTGTGTGTCCTTGATTGCCTAATATTTCTTGCTCTGTTTTTTTTATCCAATGACAGGCTTTCATTTGTGGAGGAAGAAGGTGACACCTCTTTATTTTGTCCAAAGAAAAATATTGTTGATGATGATGCTGAAAAATAACAGAAATCCTCAACAGATAACCCAAAAATGTACAAGGAAGAAAGTCCATTGTAAACAAGATATGATTTCATGAAAAGATATCTAGAATTATTAAGGAGTTTGGATTCTTGGTCCCTGTCACTTGTACTAAATGTACCTAGGCCTCAGTTTTCTTATGTAAAGAGTGAGATAATCTTCTAAATCCCTTTTAGCTCTCATTTCTGTGGACTTAAAAACATTTAGCACATATATTCAAAGAAGAAATAAAAAATAGTACAGTTTGAGCAAAGAAGGCATTATTAGCCAGCAATAAAAGGGAAACTTTCATTTCAATTGTGTACAAACGTGTACAATGCAAACGTTTGTATGCAAACATGTACAATGAAGTTTTTCAAAGGGGTAGGTGACATTCTACTACTCAAAACCATTCCAACCCCACCCTCCTTGGGTGTAGAGGTTAAGCATATGCGTTAGATTCTCTCAGGAGCCTACTCCAAACTCTAAGCTATAAGCACTCCTAGGACTCCATAGGCAATAATGTCTGGGGCACGGGGCTGAGGTGAGAGCATGATAGTTGCCCAGTTCATCACCCTACCTCCCCACAAAATGAAATCAAACTGTTCAATGACCATATAAAAATCTAGCGATCTAAC
>NW_006921594.1:27446176-27446744 GCF_000298275.1 Orycteropus afer afer
AATACCTGAAAGATGTTTATTTGTGTTTTATTCACCATGCAAAAGCATTCTATTGTGTGGATCATAACAAATTATGACAAACAAATTATGGTTTAAAATCAAGAAGGGAGTGCATCAGTGTTGCATCCTTTCACCACACTTATTCAATCTGAATGCTGAGCAAATAATCCGAGAAGCTGGACTATATGAAGAAGAACATGGCATCAGGATTGGAGAAAGACTCAGTAACAACCTGAGATATGCAGACGACACAACTTTGCTTGCTGAAAGGGAGGATGACTTGGAGCACTTACTGGTGAAGATTAAAGAGTGCAGTCTGCAGTACAGATTACACCACAATATAAAGAAAACAAAAATCCTCAAAACTGGACCAATAAGCAGCAACACAATAAATAGAGAAAAGATTGAAGTTGTCAAAGACTTCATAATACTTGGTTCTACAATCAATGCCAATGGAACCAGCAGTCAACATATCAAGTGATATACTGTTGTTGTTGTTGTTATGTGCCGTCGAGTCAGCCCCGACTCATAGCGACCCCTCCTTGGGTTTCCGAGGCAGTATCACTAC
>NW_006921594.1:27447899-27455299 GCF_000298275.1 Orycteropus afer afer
TGATTCTAAATGAGAACAAACAATTGCAAACATCCATTAGTAATGGAATGTACAATGTGTGAAGCATGAGTCTAGGAAAATGGGAAATTGTAAAGAGTGAAATGGAACACTTGAAGATTGATATCCTAGGCATTAATGAGTTAAAATGGACCAGTATAAGCCATTTTGAATTGGATAGTCATATGGTCTAATGTGCCAGGAATAATAAGTGGAAAAGGAATGGCAACACACTCATTGTCAAAGGAACATTTCAAGATCTATCCTGACATACAGTGCTGTCCATGATAGGATAATGCCCATATGCATACAAGGAAGACTAATTTACTATGACTATTTTTCAAATTTATGTACTAATCAATAAAGCCAGATTTTTACCATCTTCTACAGTCTGAAATTGATCAAACATTCAATCAAGATGCATTGATGATTAATGGTGATTGGAATATGAAAGTTGGAAGCAAAGGATCGGAAGTTGGAAAATACAGTTTTGGTGGTAGAAATGATGCCTGAGATTACATGACAGAATTTTGTAGGACCAACAACTTACTCATTGTAAATATGTTTTCAACAACATAAACAGTGACTATACATGTGGACCTCATGAGACAGAATACTTAGGAATCAAATTGACTACCTCTGTGGGAAGAGATGATGGAGAAGCTCAGTATCATTAGTCAGAATAAGGCCAGGGGCTTACTGTGGAAAAGATCATCAATTGCTCAGATGTAAGTTTAAATTAAGGCTGAAGAAAATTAAAATGTATCTATAAGATCCAAAATATGACCTTGAGTATATAACACCTGCATTTAGGGACCAGTTGATTAATAGATTTGACACATTGAACACCAATGACCAAAGAACAGACAAGTTGTGGGATGGCATCAAGGATACCATACATGAAGAAAGCAAAAGGGTCATTAAAAAGAAAGTGAAAAAGAAAAGACCAAAATGAGTGTCAGAAGAGACTGCAAATTTCTCTTGAATGTATACTATCTGGAACAAATGGAAGCAATGATGAGATATAACAGCTAAACAGAAGATTTCAGAGGGCAACTCAAGAAGACAAGGTGTTTTAATGACACGTGCAAAGATCTGGAGTTAGAAGAACAAAAGAAAAGACCATGCATGGCATTACTCAAGCTGAAAGAATTGAAGAGAAATTCAAGCCTTAAGCTGAACTATTGAAAGATTCTATGGGCAAAATGGGGGCTCTAGTAGTATAATGCTTAGGCATTTGACTGCTAACCAGAAGGCTAGTGGTTCAAACCCACCAGCCACTCTTCAGAAGGAAGGTTGGGCAATCTACTTCCATAGTGATACTGCCTTGGTAACCCAAGGAGGGGTCACTATGAGTCGGATATGACTCTATGGCAATGTTTGTTTGTTTTTTTTTTAATGGGCAAAATATTGAATAATGCAGGGAGTATCAAGGGGAGATGGAAGGAATACAGTCACTGTACCAAAATGAACTAGTTGACCATTTGAGGAGGTAGAATATAATCAAGAATTGATGGTATTAAAGGAAGAAGGCCAAGACACACTGAAAGCATTAGTGAAAAACAAGACTCAGAATTGAAGAAATATCATTTGAGATGTTTCAACAAACAGAAGCAACTGTGCAAGAAGCATAGTTTCATATATCACAAGAAACTTGGAAGACAATTTCCTGACCAACTGACTGGAAGAAATCCCATTTTGTACCTGTTCCAAAGAAAGGTGATCCAACTGGTGCTGAAATTGTAAAACAATACCATTAATATCACATCACCTGCAAGTGAAGTTTTGCTGAAGACAATTTAAAAAAAAAATGCAACAAGAAAATGAAAAGGAAACGGCAAAAAATTAAAACGGAACCAAAAAAAAGATGTGGAAAGAGAGATACCATTGCTGATAGTTGATAGATCTTGGTTGAAAGCAGAGAATAACAGACAGATGTTTACCTGTATTCTATTAACTAGGTAAAAGCATTTGACTATGTGGATCTGAACAAATTATGGATTACATTACAGAGAATTAGAACTCTCTAAACCTGAGCAGTCATTTGAAAAGAGCAAAGGGATACTGCATGGTTTAAAATCAGGAAAAGCATGCATCTGGATTGTATCCTTTCACCATACTTATTCAATCTGCATGCTGAGCATAATAATATGGAATTGGAACATATGAGGAAAATTAAAACAAGTCCACAAAAGCCAAAGTACGACCTTGTGTATGTCTCACTTAAATTTGGAGACCACCTCAAGAATAGATTTGACACATTGAACACTAGTAATCAAAGATCATACAAGTTATGGGATAGTATCAAGGACATGATATATGAATAAAGCAAAAGGTTATCTAAAAACAGCAAAGAAAGAAAAGGCCAAAATAGATGTCAGAAGAGACTCTGGTTTTGCAAGTAAAATAGCTAAAGCAACAGAAGAAATGATGACATAAGATGGCTCCACAGAAGATTTCAAAGGGCAGCTTGAGAAAATAAAGTGTTATAATGAAATACTCAAAGACCTGGAGTTAGAGAACAAAAAAGGAAGAAGACACTCGGCCATTTCTCAAGCTTAAAGACTGAAGAAAAAATCAAGCCTTTAGTTGCAGTATTGAAGAAATCTGTAGGTAAGATGTTGAATGATGCAGGCAGCATCAAGAGAAGATGAAAGGAATACAGACACTGTAACAAAAAAAAAAAAAAAGGTTAATGTTCACCTATTTCAGGACATAGGATATGATCAAGAAGGGATGATATTGAAGAAAGAAGTCCAAGCTGCACTAAAGACACTGGTGAAGAACAAACGCAAAAATACAACCACTGTGGTGGAGTAGGACTCGACTCACAGCGACCTCTCCTTGGGTTTCGGAGGCAGTATCACTATGGAAGTAGATATCCCCATACTTAATCCCATCCTGGCTTCTGCATGTTACTAGATTGCTTATACTTCCTGCTGAGGGGCAGATTATCAAATTCTGTTTTAATGACCTCGTTTAAATGTTACCCATGAAGAACTGCATCCAACACAAAGCTCTCTGTTTCATTTTAGCTGAAGATGAGATCCAGGAATATAAACTTCTAAATATGCTGATTGATTTGGGGTACATAAATAAACTGCAACATCATTTTAATTGATCCAGGATATTTAGTTCTTTGCAGTAAAACCAATAAACTAATTGGTGTGAAATGCAGTTGTGCTTTGTAACATTATCATCCTGTTTATTTCCATATAATCATGTAGAATATCATATGGTATCATGACTGGAGGATGATTCATTAATGACATGTGATATATGGATGACAGAACCTTGTTTGCTGAAAGTGAAGCACATACTGATGAAGACCCAAGACTACAACCTTTGGTATGGGTTACAATTGAACATAAAACAAAACTCCTCACAACTGGACAAACATCATGATAAATGGAGAAAATATCAAGTCGCCAAAGATTCCATTTTATTTGTATCCAAAATCAATGCTTATCAATTCAACAGTCAAGAAATCAAATGATATATTTCATTGGGCAAATCTGCTACAAAAGACCTCTTTAAAGTTTTCAAAAGAAAAAAAGTATCACCTTGAGGATTAAAGTGTGACTTAGCCAAACCACGGTATTTACAATTGCCTCGTAACATGTGAAAGCTGAACAATGAATAAGGAATACTGAAGACGAATTGATGCATTCGAATTATGGAGTTGGTGAAGCATAGTGAATGTACTGTGGATTGAAAAAAGAACAAATACTGTCTTGGAAGGAGTACAGCCAGAAGCTCCTTCAAAGTGAGGTGGAGAGACTTTGTCTCAATTACATTAGACATGTTATCAGGAGGTATATTAGTCCCTGAAGAAGGCCATCATGCTTAATAAATTAAAGGTTCTGCAAGAAAGAAGAATATCCTCAATGAGGCTGAACTACACAGTAGCTGTAACAA
This sequence comes from Orycteropus afer afer, assembly GCF_000298275.1. NCBI lineage: Eukaryota > Metazoa > Chordata > Mammalia > Tubulidentata > Orycteropodidae > Orycteropus > Orycteropus afer. Next base: position 27,451,815 of record NW_006921594.1, read on the forward strand.
TGGTGTCAAAGATGGCAATTATTCTGAGGCTGGAACAGTACTAGGCGGTGTTTGGTTTTGCTGTACATAGGGTGGCTATGAGTTGGAATCAACTTTACTGTACCTAACAGCAACAAGAATATGGGCTGTTGATATTTTTCTCAATTAAGTTTTAAAAATTGACTTGATCTCCAATTATACATTTAAAGGCAGTAGGTATATTTAAATTGGCTTCTGTTTTGTCAGTATATATATTGGAAGTTTTATCTGAAATTTATCCCCTGTAAAGAAATTAAACATCCATATTGACTTCATGTCAACTCTAACAATTTCAAATGTATCTCAAATCAGAGAATTGTTATGCAATGTGATAAACTATATATGTAAATGATATATAATGTTAATAGTTTTCATTTAAAAATCTTATTTTTTCTTGATATTAATATAAAAAACCTAGAGATAAGAGCATCTGCTTACATTAAATAGAAATAATCACGCAGTTAAATTCAAAGAGAATAATATTGGAATCTCTTTAGTTCTACTATAATCAAAGTCAAGATGAAATTGATAACTGAATTTTATTCAACTCAAAGGACTATATGGAAAAAGAAAAATATTTAAATTTATACTTAAATTCAGTTAATTCCATCCTTCCCTACTAATAGCAATATGGAAAACAGTGCAATGGTAACCCTAATGTTACTAATTTTTCCTCCTACTTCATACTATAGAATGAATCTTGAAAAACAATTATAGTTGAACAGGGTTAAAATAAGTAATACATTCAGATTTCCTAACTGTATTTTACTTTAAGGGTAATATTTCAGTCTCACATTTTAGGTCAAAATTAAAGATAGCACGACACATTAAAAACTGACTCCCCCTGTGCTTGGCACTCAAGGTTTTGAATGAATTCTGGTTGATAGTAACCATATGTGGTCCAGGAAATGTAGAAGCAGCAGGCTAGCCAAAGGTTTTTTTCTGGATGGCAATTTGCCCACGCTTGAGCTATCTGTAGCTCCCGGGAGACATGTCAAACCTAGTCTAATTTCTGAGAATGAAGATTTAGGAAAAAAATAAAAAACAGCAAAATAGTAGCAATCCAGCCCTTGACATTTTTACACGGCAATGTGGCTTCCCTGCAAATAGTATTTTTTTTTTTCTTAAAATGTGAGGACCTCTTGCATTTAAAAATCATACCATAGGATTAAGAATATGTATATTAGTGAAAACAGAAAGTGTACTCAATTTTTTTAAAAAAATCATCTCCTAAATTATATACTAAAGAAATATATTAGTGCATCTGAACTTTCACCAAAATATCAACATGTAAATATATACATGTTTTTTAATCTCTTACCTCCTTCCAGGAAAAATTCTTAATCCCTGAGGTTCATTTGTTCAGCCCAACTGGTTACTTAAGTATCTGTACACTTCAAGTATCCTATAGAAATAAGGAACACATTTGTTCTTAGAATTAAAATACATCAAACAATTAATAATCAATTCATAGGTACTCTGCTAAATCAAAAGTTAGTATAGATATTTTCAAACAATCACAATTATATTGAATTTTAAAAAAGTAATGTAGGAAAGAAAACATTCTTTGTGTTCTATGGGAGTCATAACTCTGAATTTGATGGATATTTGACTGAATCCTCCAAATAAATCATAATTTGTAATCATCAACTGGATTTGAGATACTTTGAAATAATTCTTTATTTAGTCTGACTCTATTAAAGAATAACTGATTTTGAACAGTTTTACTTTACTAAAATAAATGCTTTCAACATTAATTAGAGATTATTTTGTATTTCAATAAATAATGGAAAGAAAAAGGGAAACAAAATAAATACAATTCAAATCTGGGCCCAAAACAGTTTTGTATTTAGCAAAATATATAATTGTTCAAAACAAAACAATTCTGTGATAGGTTCATCAACTATGTATTACTTAACTTTATTAAATTTTACTGATGTTATTAAACACAGTAAATAATAATATGTGATAAAATGCTAAATTAGTATCTTACAGTTATTTCTAATTTTGATTTTTTTACTGTGTGATTTTGAGAAATAGACAATATTTCTATGTTTTCAAGAAATATGTATACTCTGTATGTATTTATCCAACAAATATTTGTTGCTCTCTTCTTGTGAAATAGGATTAAAGATAAGTTAAAGAGGTGATTGAAGACAAGAATTTATACTATATGCATACCAAACCAAAAACCGAACCCACTGCCATTGAGTCAGATCTGACTCAAAGCGACCCTTTTTTGGGTTTCCAAGGCAGTATCACTACAGAAGTAGATTGCCCAACCTTCTTTCTGAGGAGTGGCTGGTGGGTTTGAAGCACCAGCCTTCTGGTTAGCAGTCAAATGCCTTAGGCACTACGCCACCAGATTTCCTGTGCTATATATAGAGGTAGATAAATAATCTATTACCACAAACATTTATATAAATATTGAACACTCAAATATCAATATCTTTTGGAAACATGTAGTATAAAACACTGAAATTATTTCTTAAAATAGCTTTACTAAAAATGATCACCTTCATTTTCTATTTCTCTTCATTCATTCTAGCATTGTAAAATGTACAATTACATAAAAGTTACCTATTTTCACTATGAAGAGGAGATAATTAATGTTAATGTCTCATACAGTTATTATGCCATACATTAGCACTTACTGAGTTGCTATTATGTAGGGAGCTCTGGTAGCATAGTGGCTAAGACACTTGCCTGCTCACCAGAAGGCTGGCGGTTCAAACCCACCAGCCACTCCTCGGAAGAAAGGTTGGGCAATCCTACTTCCGTAGTGATACTGCCTCGGAAACCCAAGGAGGGGTTGCTATGAGTCAGGGCTGACTCGACGGCACATAACAACAACATTATGTAGTGTCTGCCTTCTGTATTTATTTATTTATTTAGTTTAATTTTCCCAAACTTGTCAGGGTTTCTTTGTAGTTACTATAGATGAGGAAGAAAAATGAAGCTTAATTGATTAACTTGACCAAGTTCATGAATTACAGTCACTCTTCACTTATTAACATGGTTAGTTTCCAAAGACCAAGTCATTATGCAAAAACTGGCATTATGTGAAAATGAAGGATGATCACAAAATGGAAGATGACAACATCATTACATAACTACAAATTACATCATTATATAACTACCAAATTACATCATTTCATTATATAACTGCCAAACAACTGACAATCATGACCCACCCAAGTTGACAGATAGCCCTCACCTGGCCCCTCAGCATTCATTACTGCCAGATATACATTGTTAATGCACAAAATAGTCAGAGGGTAGATTTTTTTAATATTGTAAATGTGAAGTGTCAGATAACATGATCGTTAATAAATGAGGAGTGAGTGTAATTAATTTGAAAGCTAGGATATAAATAGAAATCCAGCTGACCACAGTGTCTGTTTTTATTCTATGTTATGCATCTTTTTCCATTAAGTAAGATCTCTTGTTTTTGCTTAATTTTATCT
>NW_006921594.1:27457464-27463774 GCF_000298275.1 Orycteropus afer afer
ATTTGACAGCAGTGAGTTTGGTTGTTGTTTTTTATAATTCAGGTGACTGATACAGATTAGAGCTACAAATGTTGGTCATGAGAATACACATGGCATTTAAAACTATGAACCTAGATGATATGACCAAGGGTGAGAGTACAGATAAATATGTTTAGAAGCTTAGGGTATGTAGCAAAAGAAACGGGGAGAATCAGAGACATAGAAGTGAAAACAAGAGTGTAATATCCTGGAACCCAAATAAAGCAAGTGTTTCAAAGAGACCATTTATTACCTGTGTCAAATGATGGTGACAGGTGAAATGAAGAGAGGATCAAGCTCTAATTTAGAAAAATAGAAACTATGCAAGACCCTGGAAAGAGAAGATTCAAGGGAGAGGTGGGCACAAGAACTGAAAGCAGTTGGAAGTTAAAGAGAGAATGGAGGAGGAGAAATTACATGCATCTGATATGAACAATTTCACAGAGAATACTATAAATGGAAGGAGAAGAGTAGGAAAATACAGTCAGTTGATTTTAATAAAGAAAATCACATATATTTTAGGTTACCTTGAATAAACTGACAGGAAAAAATAATCATCAGATTCCTATGTTTGACAAGAGGGGAGGAGATCCAGTTAGCATATATGGATAGGTTGGGCTTTTGATCGAAGCAGGTACACTTCAGCTTAAGGAGCTGTGATGGTACAATGCCTAAGACATTTGACTGATAACCAGAAGGCTGCCAGATCAAGCCCTCCAGCCACTCTGTGGAAGGAAGACCAGGCAATCTACTTCGGTAAAGATTTACTGCTTTGGAAACCCAGTGGGGGTCACTATTAGTTGGAATTGACTTGATGTCAGTGGGTTTAATGTCTTAGTTACCTAGTGCTATCATAACAAAAGATAACACAAGTGGGTTTCTTTAAAGAACAGAAAGTTACTGTTTCCTAGTTGTGGAGGCTAGAAGGCCATATCAGGGCATCAGCTCTAAGGAAGGATCCTTCTTTGTTGATATCTCCAAGAGTTCTTTGGAGTCCTTTAGTGTCCTTCTTCTCCCAGTGTGTGTTCCTTTGTCTATTCTGCTCATTTTATAACTCTAAAATGATTAGGTTATGGTCAATCTACTCTGGTAAGATCTTGTTAACATAACAAAAGAAAACTTCTATTTCCAAAAATGGTCAAATTTACTGACACAAGGGTTAGGATTTGAAAATATAATTTTGGGGGACATAATTCAACCCATAACAATGAGAAAAGTAAAATACAAGGACACAGAAAAAGGTGATTGTGTATGTGTGGTGGAGGAGTCTAGAAACTTCATCTGACAATTTCTGTTTTCTTGGTGAAGTAGAAAGCAAGGTGTTTGGCAGAGAATGAAGATGGGGGAAGCTTGGGAATTCTGAAGACAGAGAGGCAGAAAGTATGAAATTGTTCTATAGAAGAGTGGAAAAGGAAAATGGCCAGGACATAATTCAAACCCAGTATCAGAGACTCATGTGAAGTCTGTAGTCTTGAGTTAAAACGAGATCTGTCAGCATGGATGCATATTGTTTTCTAGTCACATTCAGCTCATGGATGCAGACGTAGAATAGAAGGAAAGTTAGGTTTCACCAATGTAGTAGTTTAGTCAAATGAGAGCAATGAAGAAAAGGAGGGCAGTAAGTGCAGGGTGAACCCATGGTAATGACCAAAATGGTTGATCCTGGCTTTATGCTGGGTAAGAAGAAAGTAAAAACATGTAGATGGTGAGAGGCAGTATGAAGATGGTAGGATCAATAGGCAGTTGTCTTCAGTGGGACTGAATGATTGTTGAAACTACAGTAAAAAAGAAGGTAAGCTGGAAATATCAAACGTAGTATTTAAAGGTAGATGACAAGAAATTGGTATTATAGAAGGGTTGTGGTTGTGGGAATGTTGGAAATGACAAAGTTTTACCTGTGGGACTGAAGTTGAGTGATAAGGTAGAAAACAAGATCCTTGAGGGAGAGGAATCAATTAAACGAAGAACCAATATATTTTAAGTCACCTATGTGAATACTGGGAGCTCTGGTGGTGTAGTGCTTAAGATATTTCACTGCTAACCAGAAGGCTGGATGTTCAAACCCACCAGCCACGCCTCAGAAGGAAGATTGGACAATGTACTTCCGTAGTGATACTGCCTCAGAAATCCAAGGAGGGGTCTTTATGAGTCAGATCCAACTCCACAGGAGTAAGTTTGGTTTTGGTTTGATGTGAATATTGAAATACTCTATGAAAAATGGAGTTGGAGAGAATGACAGTAAGCAAACATTTGATGCCATGAGTCTAATATAATTAAAGAAGCTGACACACTGAAGTCTTTCCTATTCCATTTATCTTCAATATAGCAAATTGGACACAACTACAACCGAGCATAATGGTAAAAAAATACCACTCTACCAAGTGGAATTTTATTCAATTCAATAGTTTAAAAACTTGAAGTTAAAAAATATCTGTTGGGAAAACACAAGTATTTATCTTTTCTGGTAAAGTGGGGAATCAGCTGGCACAGATGAAGTTTTCTACCTTTCTTTGGGAAGATTAGGTGAGCCAAGCAGACACAGCACATACAAAATAACAGGTCCACCTGAGAGGCCTTTTTTTTTTTTTTACAGTTCTCACCAGATAATTTTTTCTACCCCCCTCCCCCCAAAAAAAATGTCAAAATGATTTCCATTAGTGTCAGGTAAAAATTCTTAACAGCACACTTTTAGAAACTTGTTCTAAAATGATAGTAACAAGCAAACCTTAAGTAGAAAACTCCTATTCCAAATAGATTGCGATTCTTTATCTTATCTATATCTTTTCTTTGATCCTGGTACTCACCCAGAAACTCTAAAGGAGTTATGACTTTCATAAATCTAATGGCTGTTCATTCTTACAGGGATCTACTAATAGCAAATAAAGCATTCTCTTTCTGCTGTACTTGTTTTCATTAAGCAGTGATTTAATGGGAGTTACCTGAATTGAAACTTAAACTAGACATTTTATTTAAAAATAACATAGAAAATTTATTGGAAAGACTGTTCCTAATATCTCTAGAAAAGTGCTATCTCTCTCTCACATCTTCTTCCCCTCTCTGTCTTTCATGAGAGGATGGGAAGAAGAGGTAATTTAAGCAACAGAAATGAATGGTTTAAAAAGAACTAACTGAAGTTTAATTTCATTTAACATGCAAATTTTCAAATGATTTTGATTAGAATTAGTAGCTATATTATATTTCAAATAACTTGAAGATATTCAATTTTAGTATTTATTTTCTTAAAACTGTAAATTTAACAAACTTGAAATACTTTTATCTTAATGGACACCATTCCATATTTTATGTATTCATAAATAAAATATGTACTAAACATATCCAATATGTCAGGTAATGTGTTAAGTTCTGGGAATGCAAAATTAAATTAGACATGCCACTATAGCTTTAATAAGGTGTTCATTTTATAAGTTGCTCATAATAAGGTGCTCAGGTTCATTGGGCTACTAACCAAAAGGTAGATGGTTTGAGCGCACTAGCCACTCTGTCAGGAGCTCTGGTGGTGTAATGCCAAAGGCTCTTGACTACTAACCAGAAGGCTGGTGGTTCAAACCCACCAGCCACTCCTCGGAAGGAAGGTTGGGCAATCTACTTCCGTAGTGATACTGCCTCGGAAACCCAAGGAGGGGTCGCTATGAGTCGAGTCCGACACAATGGCACTTAACAACAGCCAGTCCTTATGAGAAAGATTAGACAATCTGCTTCTGTCAAGATTTACAGCCTTGGAAACCCTATGATGTAGTTCTCCTCTGCCTACAGAGCTGCTATGAGACAGAATTGACTTGATGGCAGTGTTTTTCTTTTAGTTGCTGTTTGTTTGTTTGTTTTTTCCAATTGTATCTCTAGTGACTAGAACAGTGTCTAGAAGAGATTAGCATTCAAAAATATATAAGTGAATATACATTGTAGATGAATGTATGTATTTGAATAAAGGAATTAATATGCATCTACCTTTTTTATTTTAATGTGTGAGTCAGACAAGTAAATTAGGGATTATAGTACAATGCCATAAGCAGGACTATGTTCACATGTCCTGAATGCTTAGGAAGCATAGGGGATAAGGATTCAAATCAGACAATGAAGTGTTCACTGCACCAAATCTATGACCATAGACTTAAAGATGCTTGGTAAAGATGTAGAATACACACATCTGAAGCTGATATATCCACTAGACACCATAACACATTCCTCAGTGATAGTACATACATCTTTCAGGAGCATCTTTCACATCTATTTAAGTTGTAGAAAATTTGGTGGTTTTGAAAATACAAAAAACACATACAAATAAAAAATTAAGAAATATTTAAATGCCTATAAAACATACCCTCTCTACCTCATTAATGCTTAAACTTGAACAACTTTATAGTTAAGATTTTCATACTTTGTAAGTAGCTCCAAACATGCATAATGATTGTTGAAAATGAACAAAAATCCTAATGAACACAAAAGACAAATTCATAGTTATTTTTAAAAACTTTTTAAAGCACATTTTTAAAAGAAAAACAATGCATTTAAAATGGGACAACGGTAGCTGTTTATGTATTTAAAATGTTATGAGGTGAAGCCACCAAAATAAAGAAATGGAACTAAAGGCTTAATAAGATCTAAAACAAATCCAAGCCCACTGTCACAGAGTTGATTCCTAGTCATGTTGTTGTTGTTGTTATGTGCCGTTGAGTCGGACCGGACTCATAACGACCCCTCCTTGGGTTTCTGAGGCAGTATCACTATGGAAGTAGATTGCCCAACCTGCCTTCCGAGGAGTGGCTGGTGGGTTTGAACCGGCAGCCTTCTGGTTAGCAGTCATGTGAGAGAACAGAACTTCCTTATAGTTTTTCCAAGAAGGGGCTCTAATATGGTATTTGGCTACTAACCAAGAGGACAGTGGTTTGAACCCACCAGCTGTTCCGTAGAAAAAAGATGAGGCAGTCTGCTTCTGTAAAGATGTATAGCCTTGGAAACCCAATGGGTGTCATTATGAGTTGGAATTGACTCAGTGGCAGTGAGTTTGGTTTGTTTTTTAACAACTTTAAAGAAACAGACTGTCACATCTTTCTCTTAAGAAGTAACTAGTGGGTTCTTATTGTCTACCTTTCAGTTAACATCTGAGTAGTTAACCACTGTACCACCAGGGTGACATAAGACCTAAAACAGGCCTGTATTAGCCAATATATGTACTGGTTCTAATATAGGCTGAAAATAAATTTGATCAAAATATTTGTATATCTTTCCATTCAGTATGCAATTTCTAAACCCCATTCTTCATTAAGACTTCTACTTTAGAATAGTGACCTGAGTTTAAAAACTTCATTATCTTTATTTTCTATGACATTGCAAGGTATGTACAAATAGAAAATTAATGCATTTGTCCTCAGTTTAAGATCCTTTTAAAATATGCTTCCAAATGTCTTTGCCAGCCGACTTTAAATCAGCCTGGACAAATTTCTTGGGCAATTTAGATCTTTATAAGATGTTAACAGATGATTTCTAAAAATTTACAAACAAAATTTACACTGAAATCAACTTTCCTCTCAGCAATAAATAGATATTCTATGAGGTATTACAGAGGTAATTGTCCACAGCTTAAAGATGAGTTTACTTATGTTAAAAATTTGTAGTATACAGTGCTTTCAGTTTATAGGTATTTTAACATATATTAATTATTCAAATATATAATTTGATCTTAGTATTATTTTAATATTTTCACATTTTATACTCAAGATCATACAACAACAAAGAGGTCATACTTATATGGAATGGTAAGCTTGGGTTCAAACATTTTTCTACTATATCTAAATCCGATGTTTTTCTTCTTGTTTATCTGAATGAACTTAATTAATACATTAACAAAGCAAGATATATTAGAAAACTTTACTACCTTGGATATTTAATTTTTTTTCATATGGGTATTAACTATTATATAAAGTTTATATCTAACTTAAGCTATTTATTTTGTCATTGTATTAAAAAAACATGGAGTCATAGTTCAATAAGAATAAATAAAATTACTTATTATCCTCTTAGATGGTCTTAGATAATTTAACAATGGGCTTTTATTTTTTAAATTTCTATTAAACATCTTTTCTTGCCTTTTAGGTTGAATAACACCATATTTATTTTTACCCTTCAAATAATATTAGTGTGCTGTTAGAATTATATTATGCTTTCATCTAGGCACATTTTCCTGTAAAGTTGAGAAAGTTTGTGACAGAAAAATTTAGAAATATATGCTGTCTTCTACAATGTTGCTTATAATAAATAGAGGATAACCTTTTTG
>NW_006921594.1:27464350-27464957 GCF_000298275.1 Orycteropus afer afer
GTTTCGTTCTGCTGTGCATGGGGTCGCTATGAGTCAGAAATGACTCAACGGCACTTAACAACAACAACAACAACCTGCAATTATATGTCCCATAGCTTCCCTAGTTCATTTTAAACATGGACTTTGCCCTAAAACTCTCAAACTAATACTCTGATATCTACAAGAATTCTTTCAAATCACCTTGTAAGTCTATCTAGTATTAGGTAAAGAGATAAACATTTAATTAAGGCAGAAATTACTTTAAATATGTGTTTGATTCCTTGAAAACTTCAGAAGCATAAGAATCACTGACATTTATGTACCTTATACATCTGTGCATTCAGCTCTGAAGAAAAAATTCAAGCCTTCAATTCCAATATTGAAAGAATCTATGGGAAAAATATTGAATGATATAGGAAGCATCATGGAAGGAATGAATACACAGAGTCACTTTTCTGGCTACCTAGTACCACTCTGACAGAAATATACCACAAATGGGATGCTTGAACAGATAGGAGTTTATTGTCTTACAGTTTGGAGGGTTTAAGGCCAAGTTCAAGGTGCCAGTCTCTAGGGGCTGTGTGAAATCCCCTCAACCTTGGGCTTTAGGTCTGCCTCTTGCTCCTGG
>NW_006921594.1:27467457-27468415 GCF_000298275.1 Orycteropus afer afer
TGTACTTCAGGGTTGTATTCTTTCACCATACTTATTCAATGGGTATGCTGAGAAAATATTTCCAGAAGCTGGACTATACGAAGAACAATGCAGCATTAGGACTGGAGGAGGACTCATTAACAACCTGCAATATGCAGATGACACAACCTTCCTTGCTGAAAGTGAAGATGACTTGAAGCACTTACTAAAACAGATTAAAGATTATAGTCTTCAGTATAGATTACACCTGAACATAAAGAAAATAAAAATTCTCATAACTGGACCAATAAGCACCATCACAATAAACAGAGAAAAGATTGAAGTTGTCAGGGATTTCATTTTACTTGAATCCACAATCAGTGCTCATGGAAGGTGCAGTCAAGAAATCAGACATTATATTGCTCTGGGTAAGACTGCTGCAAGGAACTTCTTTAAAATGTTAAAAAGAAAATATGCCACTTTGAAGACTAAGGTTTTCCTAACCCAAGCCATGGTATTTTCAAACATCTCATACGCATGTGAAAACTAGACAATACGTAAGAAAGACTGAAGAAGAGTTGATGTCTTTAACATGAATTGACACTTCAACCGAGAAGATACTCAGGAGGCCAACTGGAAGGAAATTTTCTTTGTTAGTTACCAGGGGTGGTGGTGGGGAAACACTTTTAGATAGGTAGTGACAAGAAATGAAGACAAGCATGAAGAAATGCTCACAGTCATTAGCCATTAGAGAGATGCACATCAAAACAACAGCACTATTAGGAAATTCTACAAGATAGAAAATAACAAATGCTGGCAAGGATGTGGAGAGACTGGGACTCTCATACACTGCTGGTGGGACTGTAAGATGATACAGCCACTGTGGAAAGCACTATGGAAATTCCTTAAAAACTTGGAAATAGAAATACCAACCACTCCATTACTAGGTAGATATCCTAAATAAGTGAGAGCCAGGACAAGAACAGATATATGCATACCC
>NW_006921594.1:27469439-27471584 GCF_000298275.1 Orycteropus afer afer
GGGGGGGGGGCAGGTTTGCTGGTCTGAGAGAGCCTGACAGGACCACTGAGACTATGGCCCCTAGTTGCTCTTCAGGTCTGGAATTGAACCCACTCCTCTGGCTTCCAGTCAAACAAAAAACAGGCATATAATCTGAACATTTATATCAGGCATCAGGTAGATACACTCCCTGGAGAGATCAATCATGGGAGAATAGGAGGGCTGTGTATGCACAGGTAGACAGAGCTAAGAGCCACAGATAACAGTAGATTAGAAATTATTCATAGGCAGAATATGGAGTCAAATCATGGAACATTCCTTATAATCAGGAAAAAGGGCCCTCACTTATCTGTTCACTATCATTTCAGATTTTCTATGATCTATACAGCGATTGTATATGCCTCATTTCTTCTTTTTTCTAAATAAAAGTTCTCCTCTGTGTTTCAATATTTTTATTTTTGTTAATTGCCTTTGAGTTGATTCTGACTCACAGTGACCCCATGTGCGCAAAGTAGAACCGCTACATCGAGTTTTCAAGGCTGTGACCTTTCGAAAGCAGATTGCCAGACCTGTCTTCCAAGGTGGGTTTGAACTGGCAAACTTTTGACTAGTGATTGATCACTTAACTCTTTATGTCACCCAGTTGTTGTTGCTGTTAGGTACTATCAAGTCATCTCTGACTCATAGCAACCCTATGTACAGCAGAACGAAACACTGTCCAGTCTTGTGCCAGCTCCACAATCCTTGCTATTCCTGAGCCTCATTGTAGCTACTGTGTCAATTCATCTTGTTGAGGGTCTTCCCCTTTTTCATTGACCCTCCACTTTACCAAGCATGAGATCATTCTCCAGGGAATGGTCCCTTCTGACAAGATGACCAAAGTAGGTGAGACCTAGTCTGGCCACGGCCACTCTTACTTCCAAGGAACATTCTGGCTGCACTTCTTCCAGGACAGATTTATTAGTTCTTTTAGCAAGGGGATACTGCATGGTTTAAAATCAGGTATGCCAGCCAAGTAACCTTTATTTCAACATAGTCTATTAGAAATACATGTTTGAGTGTGGTAGCAGAGGGAAGGGTAGAGAAAATAAATGGTCTTTTTAATTTCTACTTCTTCATATCAAGAAGATCTTCATCTGGAATAATGTGAGGGTCTATAATTTGAATTTGATGCTGTGATTTGATGAAAATTTTTTGTGTGTGTGTGTAAGTGATGGAAGTGAATATTTGGACCAGATTTTAGTAGATTGTGCTATTTTCAAAATATGTGTAGTCGCTTCCTGCCGGACCTGTCCCTGTGGAAAGATTAGACTTCCTACTGCACTGACTCAGTCCTATGACTTGCTTTGGGCAATGACATATGATTGCAAGTAACATGAGCCTCATTTGAGCAGAAGGATATATAACATGTGCAAGGTGAAAAAAATATTGTTATAATTCACCTAGAGAGGGTAATCATTTGTTACCATAGACACAACTTCATCTAGCCTCACCAATTGAACAACACAGTAAAAAGTGCACGGAAGTAAAATGAGTAAATAGCATGTTACAACCATAATCATTTTTGCTCAATCAGTAACTACTATTATTTCATGCTTTGTCCACTTTAGTACAACAGAACTTCCAAGGAGTAGCAGCCAAGACTTAGTCAGAAAACATTTTTTTCTGAGTAAAGACTGCTTTTCCAGGAATATGAAAAGGAGAAAAGGACAACACAAAAATAGTGGAGAAAGTACTTGTATTTAAACTCATAATAAATCAACACGGTATGGTAGCATTTGAAAAACATTGCAAAGAATGGGAATTATCAAATATTTAATTGTGCTCACGTGAAACTGTTCATAGAGCAAGAGGCAGGCAGTCATTCAAACAGAACAAGGGGATATTGCATAATTTAAAATAGAAAAATTTGTACATGAGGGTTGAATCCTTTCACCATACTTTTTCAATCTGTATGCTGAGCAAATAATCTGAGAAGCTACACTATATGAAGAAGAATGTGGCATCAAGATTAGAGGAAGACTCAGTAACAACTTGCAATATGCAGATGTCACAACCTTGCTTGCAAAGAGGTCTTAAAGCACTTACTGATGAAGATAAAAGACTACAGCCTTCAGTATGGATTACAACTCAGCATAAAGAAAACAAAAATCCTCACAACTGGAC
>NW_006921594.1:27471684-27476516 GCF_000298275.1 Orycteropus afer afer
GGAAGCAGTAGTCACAAAAGCAAATGACATATTATATTGGGCAAATCTGCTGTAAAATACCTTCTTAAAATGTTAGAAAGCAAAGATGTCACTTACAGGACTGAGAAGCAACTGATCCAATCCATAGTATTTTCAGTTACCTCATATGTATGTGAAAGCTGGACAATGAATAAAGAAGAATGAAGAAGAGTTGATACATTTGAATTAGGGTGTTGGTGAAGAATATTAAATATACAATGGACTTCCAGAAGAATGAACAAATCTGTCTTGAAAGAAGGCCAGAGTGCTCCTTAGAATCAGGGATGGTTATCAGGAGGGACTAGTCCCTGGAGAAGGACATCATGCTTGGTAAAGCAGAGGATTGGTGAAAAAAAAGGAAGGCCTTCAATAAGATGGAGTGATACGGTGGCTGCAACAATGCGCTCAAACATGGCAACAAGTGTGAGGATGTGCAGGATGGGACAGAGTTTCGTTCTGCAGCTCGCAGGACCGCTATGTGCTAGAACTGACTCAAGGGCACTTACAAAGTCACAGAACTATTAGTGGTAAACAAATTGCAAATTAAGTGAAAATGATACTATCTCGTGACTTTTTTATTTACTAGGAATAATTTTACTCAAAGTATTCCAGCTGGTGGGATTAGATCAGAAATTCTATTATTTCCAATGGATAACTAATGTTACAAAATCTAAACTCCAATGGACCCTAAATCATAGCAAATTGAAATTTAAAGCTATATAATGTAAAGAGTAGATTTGTCAGCTTAGTGCAAAGAGTAGACAATTAGCCAGAACAGGTCTTGAAATATTCTTCTCCATGTTATATGTAACTTTAGAAAACTTTGGTATCATTAACGAAACCACCACAATGGACACAAGTATCAAGGATGAAATACCCCAGGTTATGAAAGCCCGCATGCCTCCTGTGTCTTCTCAGATCACTGGCAGAATAACATGAGATAAAATTCTGAACAGTGTTTTTAAGATACCAACTACAGTTATTAAGGCATAAAATCATAGGAAGGAAACATGGGAAGACATCTAAATTATCTCTGCTAAAACCATCCTTAAAGTAGTTACCTCTTCCTTCAACAATTACTATATTTTTTGCAAATAGCAGGCACACATAAATAATTAACACACACATATAATAGGCAGAAATGACAAAATTGTGTACAAAAAAATTCTGGCATGGTGCACTCATGCATACCCTGCAAATGTCTTTTGACATATCTATAAGTGAATTTCGGCCTCATTCATCCTCATTCAATAGTTCAAAAATATTTCTTTTGATAATATTTATACGTTACAGGTACTAGCTAGGGGAAAGAAGTCATAGACAGAGTTTGATAGTACCGTGAAAACTGAAAAATAAAATGCACGTTTGCTCTGGGGCAGTTTCAGGCAAGCTTGAGAGTGGTGGAGTTTCTTGTAGCCATGGACACCAAGGTATGCCACAGTGGAGCAGAGTCTGGTGGTGAGTTGTTTGTGCATGGGGCTTTCCTAGCTTGAGCACAGGTTGGTCTTGCCACAGGCAGAGGCAGTTGCTCACAAGCACCCAGCCCCTGCGGTGCCAGCCCCACGTGAAGCCAAAGGGTAGAATGGTGCCAGTAAGGTCACACACTGCCCCTGCCCTGTGGGGCCCCTGGCCACACCTTCCTCTCAGAGCGAGTGTCTCGTGATCTGGCTGCGCTTAAGGCTCTTACAGTTCCCGCGGGTGGCTCTTACAATCCCCGTGGCATCTGTGCAAGCAGTAGATTTAAACCGCTGGAGCACCCGGGCCAGCTAGGCTGACAGCAGAGCGGAAACCACCTAGCTGCGGCATGCCGATTTTGCCTGCCTGAGTAGCCTCTCTGACCTGGGATGCTTAGACCCACGCTCCTCCTGGGCTGGGCCAGCCGCCTTGGTACAGGCTATTTCTGGGGCGGATAAAGTGATTTCTTATTGTATGGGAGAAGCGGATTGCAGAGCATGGAAGGAATCCTACTGCGAAAAGGGCTGTTTTAGAAACTCCAGGGTAGGCTAATGAAGATCTGCTGCTGGAAACCAACCCTCCACATTAACAGACACTCAGATGAAAGCTTAACAACGACAATAACAACAAAGTTGAAATTGAAACTGTCAACATGAAAAAAAAATATATTGGTATAGTGCCTTTATTAAAATAAAGCGCAGGGTTGTGTGGTACGCAAAAATGTATAGAGCACTCTGTGTAAAAATTCGATATGCAACCAATCTTTGGTAACTCAAGTCTTTCTCACACTTCTTCCTCTCCTGCTAATACAAACACCAACCAGATGAAAAGTGATAAGTGCAATCAAGTAGATATTCTTGTTCTATGTGACTAAATTGAGCATAGGTTTCAGTAACGAATGAACAAGTTTATGGTTAAAAATTCTTCCACAGCGTATTTTTTTAAAAAATTAAAAAATACATTCCAATATCTTTTCTGGTACCTATAACTTACAGCACTGACATTATGATGTTATTTACTAATTTTTTATTAAAAAATTATCCAATATTTTAATTACTAAAATCATACACATGCATTGGATAAAATTTTAAGGATTATTCTCTTTCACATCTTTTCAGTGATATTTTTGTTGTTAATATTTTACTATTTTCAATTTTGTAATTTTGGTTTCTTTTATTCTAATTTCATTTTCTTTTGTTATTTATAAAAACATGCTCCACGTTTTCAATCTACCCTTTTTAGTTTTTACCATGTTCTAATTATCTTTTTTCATTTTAAGACTGATTCACTGAGATAAAATTGTTCAAATGAGAAAGACCACTAAATTATAGCCCCAAATTATATGTATCATTTTTAACTTGCAGCATCATTGAATCCAAGTTAAAACCAAAATTAGTAGTGACTGAAAGAGCTGTTTGGAGATATATCCAAATAATAACTTGAGTAATCATAATTTTCAAATAATAATACTTTAAAATAATCAATCTGAGAAACAGACATTTCACAACATAGAGAACTCAGAGACACACAAATAAAAATCCACTAACCTACTCATGGACAAAAGTTGTCCTTTGTTTTTGCGTCATATAAATTACATTACCCACCAAACCAACCACTAACAAGATAAAATATCACAAGTTCATACATAAAAGCATGCCTGGGAACACTGAAAGAGAGAAAGAAAGTTACCTTTTAGGAGCTCCTATGAGTCTTCTATTACTTGCTTTTTTTTTTTTTTTTTTAATAAAGCAGATTTTTAATCTTCCAAAATAATATTATTTTACTTAATTTTAAGATTATAATTTGATAGCAGAAACTTTCTCCAGAACTTCTGTGGTCAGATAAAATGAAGGACAAGGAGAGGTGGCAGGGTGGCTACAATCAAGCTGATTAAACTGCAGGATCTGCAGTTTGTCAAAAACCTTTTTGCTGCCTCACATTTTCTAAAAATGGAAAAGGTGAAGCTTTCACAAGTAGCAAGCTCCAAATAAACCAGTACGCCCAGCATGAAGCTCGTGATACCAGCATTTTTTTTTTTTTTCTTCAATATTGAGAAGGTTTATTCGCTGGTACCCATCATTCTAATAGACCACTTATCCGAATATAATATGAGATTCAGCTATGGACCTTAAAAACACTGTCTAACCCTCGGGCTACATTTGTCCCAAAGAAGCATTTCTCATAGGTAGCCTTGAGGAACTTTTATATAAAACTTGAGAAAGTAATATATAGTTTCTTTACCTAGAAGGGAAAAGACAAAACAAAACTGGGTCACTGATGGTGATTGTTAATACAGTAACCTTAAAAATGCGCCTTTATTTCTTCTTCATTTGTTTTCTTTGGTTTTATCCTTTAATTTTTAGAGATAGGAGTACCGTTTGTTGAAAATTAAATAGAATCTAAATGATAGTTATTCATGATGTTCTATATTCAGTGACAGCACACTATCACATTTCATTTATTTTTGCCCCTCATCCTTCCTAGGTCTTGAAGGAAATAGGCTAATACAATATTTTTTAAGCTTTATTGTAGAATGATGTTACTCTTATATTTTGATGTTTTAGTGAAATACTCGCTATCCATATTTTGAATTCTCTTTTCTGTTCAAAAATGCTAAAAAACAAAATAATCTAATCATTTTATAGGTATTATTTTTCATTTTTCCCAGTATCCACTCTTCCTATTCTAAAATTCACAATGCATTTCACATTCACTATACTTGACTACTCCTTGTCTCAACATATTTCATCAGTTATTATGGGTGCTGAGTTGCCAATAAATTATTTAACTGAAATAACTGTTCTCTAGTGGACAGAATTTCTTAGGAAAAACTCCATGAAAATGCAACTACTTCAGGAAGTCCTGAAACTGCAAACAAACAAACAAACAAACAAACAAAAACCCAGCTGGTTTCTAAATAAGTTTTGCATTAAATATGATTTGAGAAGATACATCTGCTTCTTAAAATCAATGGGTTTAGAAATATTTGCTAAATTTTTATACAGTAAAAGAAATATCACTTGACTCATTTAATGAATTACCTATATAAGCAAAATTAATTGTCTATATAATAGTTTTTGAGTCATAGCCAAGCTTCAGCTTTCTAATCCATTAAATGAATAAATAATAACTAATATTTAAGGATTTAATATAAAATTGCTGTTTTTTAAAAATTAGTAGCATTAAAAAATAAAATAATGTAACAGATATATACACACCCATGTTCATCACAGCACTATTTACAATAGCCAAAACATGGAAACAACCTAGATGTCCATCAACAGAGGAATGGATAACCAAACTATGGTACATACACACAATGGAATACTATGCAATGCTAAAGAATAATGTAGAATCTG
>NW_006921594.1:27477856-27482097 GCF_000298275.1 Orycteropus afer afer
ATAATGTATATTTTCTAATTTAGCAATATGATTTATTTGGTCAATAAATGTTGATACTAAATTGATAATCTTCAACTAATTAAAATCAAAATTATTTGTTATCACAATTCAAAGAATATATTAAATAAGGAAATCACTAAAAGTTCTGTCTTTGATTAGCCCTTATTAGTAGAATAAATTCTTTTTTAAAAGAAATTGAATACAATATATGGAATAGAGGAAATCAGTAAATAGTTTTTATATTCTATTACAGCGCTCAATACATTTTTTATACACCCACCTACATCTTGGGACTTGACTGATAAGACACATTCCCAATAGCTCCAGATAGCTTCAAACCAATTTGCTTGAAATCCAGTTACTTGAATATTGTCAATATACTTTTAGGTATAATCATAGGAATGCGTTGCTAAGTGATTATCATGAATATTACATTGTCACAAAATAATGCAAATAAAAGAGGGTAAACACTAATTCCAAAGGAATTGATACTTTCCTAATCTACTGTCACACAGATGCTGGTTACTATAGCAATTTGTCATGAAGTACCAAGACTCAGAGGTGAGAATAAAAATAGATACTTTAACTGGCCATTTTATTATAAGCTGAGTACAGCTCAATATGTTTAACACCCATTGGTTATTTTAATTCTTACAACAGTTCATTGGATTTGGTATTTCTAATTTACTCTACAGGAAACAAAATTGATGTTGATCAAGATCAGTAGAGGTGGATAGTTGTAATTAATGCAAAGATTATTTCACCTGATTCCAAAAACTCAGGTCTTAATCATGAGGTTCTGTGACCTTTTAGCATTGATATTGTGATCAGGTAGGAGCTCTGGTAGCATAGCGCCTAAGGCACTTGACTGCTAATCACAAGGTGGGTGGTTCAAACCTCCTCAGAAGGAAGGTTGGGCAATCTACTTCCATAGTGATACTGCCTCGGCAACCCAAGGAGGGGTCGCTATGAGTCGGGTCCAACTTAAGGGCACATATCAACAACAACAACATTGTGATCAGGTACATTTAGGTAGAAAAAGAAAGCTGGGAGGGTAGATAGACTACAGTATCCCCAGACTTTAATCCTAGATATTGAGGAAGAACTTGAAAATGTTTATAAATTTACAAATGTTGGTTTTGCTGAGATAAAGTACATAGAAGCTGATATGCTGTTGTTGTTGTTGTTATTTGCCGTCGAGTCGGCCCCAACTCAAAGCGACCCCTCCTTGGGTTTCCGAGGCAGTTATCACTACGGAAGTAGGATTGCCCAACCTTCCTTCCGAGGAGTGGCTGGTGGGTTTGAACCGCCAGTCTTCTGGTTAGCAGTCAAGTGCCTTAGGCACTATGCTACCAGAGCTCCTTAAGGGAAATTATGTAAAGAGGTAAAGATTGTATCAAGGACATATTTCATAGACATAGTCAAAACATTAGGGAAAGTGTTCCTACAAATTCCAAAGCTTTTAACTTGGAGTTCACAGACCATGAAAGATTCTGGGTAAAATTCAGGTAGCTCTTGAATTTGGATTGCACACACACACACACACAAAGTTATTGTCACTAACTTCTAACTGAAATTTAGTATTTCCTTCATTTATGAATATAAGTAAGAAACCACAGTGCTATTAATAATACCTGTGATTTTATCATCAGAAGAAATCACAGATATTTTCATAGCACATTATACTTCTTGTAGAAATCTTATAATTTATACTTCTTTTAAAACTGTAGTATTATTAGATCTTCCACTAGATCTTTTTATATAATGCAACAATTTATTAAATCACACTTTTCTTTTTAATTTTTTCATAACATTATTTCAATATACATCTACTCTCTACTTATCAACCATCTTGTTATTTCACATTTATGACAATACACAGAAAATCTATTATCTGACTACTTTGTGTATCAATGACGTATATCTGGTAATAATGAACACCAAGGTGTTAGCCAAGGGAATGCTGGCTGTGATGGTTAAGTCGTGTGTCAACTTGGTTAAGCCATGATTCTCAGTGGTTTTGCAATTAGATAATGATGTAATTTGACAGTTATGTAATGACATAATTTGGTAGTCATGTAATGATGATCTGATGTGGTCATACTTCATTTTCACATAATGCCAATTTTCATATAACAATCTGGTCTTTGGAATCAAATTGGTCTTTGGAAGCATATGTACATGGGAGGAGTGAGTGTAATGACTATTTTTGGTAATATTATGTATTTTTAAAGCATATTTAAAAACATCAATCTAGACAAAAGTCCATAGACTTCACCAGACTGCCAAAGACATAAATAGGTTAAGATATCTAGTATTGATGTTGTCATTGTTATTGTGTGCCATTGAGTTGATTCTGGCTCAAATTCAAAAGCCAAGCTGGCAGTAATGAATTAGTTGAACCACTTCACTGTTGCCATGTCTGAGACCATCTCCTCTTCTATGCTCTTTCATATTTCCTGGGCCTGCTATTATTATGATTATTAAATCACAGATATCCTTGACCACATATCAGGACTACCCTTAATCTGTACAATCTCTGCCAAAGGAAATACAGCTGAATCTCCTTGCTGCCGACACAGAAATAATTTTTTATTTCTTAGCATTTTCATTTATTACCTCTCTCGTCCATCTTAAATTGACCCTCCCATCTATGAACTTGTGCTTAATCTGACAGCATAGAGTAAAAATGATATACTTCTCCCAGTATATTAAAAGTGTTGCTAAGTGTTAGCAGGAATTCCTTACAAGCAGAATTTCTAAAATGATGCTAAACAAAACTAAGAAATTGTTTCCTAGTGGTAGCAAAAATGTAAAGCATCGGCTACTTATATTACTGCATGCATTTGTGGATTTGTTGTAAAAAAGAAAATTAAAAGTGCAAATAAATAAAATTCCATTTGCAAAAATAAGCAGATTAGGTACCTTCCTGAAATCATTTTCTCTCCAAAAACGGAAACCTATGACACACTTTAGAGGTAAACTAGTGATGAATATTTTTGGTGTGAGTGTTATATTTCACAGGAAAAATGCAAATTATGTATAATTATTTAATCATATGTGTGATTTTATAGGATGAAAGTTGTGATATAGTGAGAAAACTGGAGACTTGAAATGACAGACTTTCTTGATCTCTGTGTGCCTCTGTTTCTTCTCAAAAACTAGTATGGATTAAGATTATTGTGAAAGGCAAAAGGTAAAGTAAAAGAAAGTATCTGCTCCATGGTGTTCTGAATACATGTTGGCCATTAATACTTGTAAATTATGTAACTTTACTCAACTATGTATTTAAATAATTTTATTCTTCATTATTGACTTTAGCTATTAGAAGTCTTATTTAATAATAACAATTGTGATTACAGTCATGCTTTTCTACATATTAGTTTACCTAGAAAAAACCATATAGCTTGGATATAATCAAATGAGAAGAAAAGACAGTTGTAAAACAAGTTCTAGTTGATAATTGTAATCTCATTTCATCATCTTCATTTCTATACTATGGTCATTCTAACCATATTATTAAATATTGAACTCACCAAATATTTATTTATAAGTAAAGGCACTCTTTATTGTATGTTTCCCTAAGTTTTTGTCTGTTACATTTACATGACATCTGAAGTTAGATGTTGTTGTTGTTCTGTACCCCTGAGTCAATTCTGCCTATAAATACACTATTGGAAAGAGTAGAACTACCCATGGGGTTTCCTAGACTGTAGCCTTTATGGGAGTATGTTATCAGGTCTTCTCTCCAGGAGAGCTGCTGGTGGTTTAAAAGCACTGACCTTTTGGTTAGCAGTTGAGACCTTAACCATTACGCCACCAGCTCCTTCTGAAATTAGATAGTATATATGAGCAAAATTAAAATGTTAGGACTCTACTTCATGAAAGTATACCAGGTACTGAGTAAAGTTACATTTCTCTCCACCACATAAGCCAGCAATAATAGTAACACAGTAACTTTTAAGACACATGGTCTACAATCAGACTACCTTGTTTAAATCATTGCTTTGCAACTATCTATTTTTTGTGACTTGGATTTAATGGTATATAAATTGAAGACAGTAATGCTATGTGATCATAAAGTTTCTTCAGGATTAAATAAATAAATACTTTTAGAATAAAAAACTGTCAAAATAAACTTTAAAAAAAAGTTATGCATTTACCTCAAGTAGACACACACCATGGAGAGAACAATCATGGGAGAAGGAAGGGCTGCTTATGCACAGGGAGACAGCTCAGGG
>NW_006921594.1:27483029-27487997 GCF_000298275.1 Orycteropus afer afer
CCATCACCATTATGTTGGTTGCAACAATATTCAAGGAAAATGTGCACATATTTTAAGGATGATATAAGCAAAAAGAAGAAAAAAAGGAGCACAGTGGATAAGAAATTTGGCTGCTAACCACAAGTTCAGCAGTTCAAACCTACCTGCTGCTCCACAGAAGGAAGATGGGGCAATCTACTTCTATAAATATTTACACCTTTGGAAAGCCAAGGGGATCACTGAGTTGGAATCAAGTCAATGACAGTGAGTTTGGGTTTTTTTTTTGTTTGTTTTATAAGCAAAAACTGAGGATTCAAATAAAGGAGACATCATATCAATCACTTTCCAACTCAGTAAAGACTTCCTGAAAAAGTTAGCATTTGAGAATTCATACCTAATAATAAGGCAGAGCAGCATAACAATTATGATCATGACCATTAGGGACACAACGCCTGGACTGGAAATCTGACCTCACCATTTGACCCCCTGGGCAACCATTGGCAATTGATTCTAACTTTGGTCTTCATTTCCTCACCTGTAAAATGAAGGAAATAATAATATGTCCTTTGTCAGATCGCAATAAAGATAAAATGTGGTCATCAAATACTGAGTGTGCTAAGCACATAATAAACATAATAAGTATTACCAACAAGGGTATGTCTTTTCCTTTAAAATTACCTCTGAAGATTTGCTACCAATAGATTGATAATAAACTATTTGTGCATGTGTCCCTGTACTATGATATTTATGTCAATCAAAGACATCAATTCTCAAGAGAGCATAATTCCCTCTTCAAGAGATGTAATTCACTGTAGTGTGGTTGCTAAAGTTTGCTAATACTCATTTTAGCAAAGCTCTTAATCTACATGTTCTTTTGGCACTAATCACTATGGTAATCAAGCATGTCTATGACAGACAGACCACCTTCAGCTAAAGCAGAACATAAGTACTTTTCCCTTCTTAAAAAGAAAACATTTCTCTGATGAAGAGAAATCATGTCATTTCCTGAGTGGAAGTTCACAAGGGGTACTTGCAGCATGTAATGAGTAAAAGAGAATAAATTTGGGGAAAAAAAAGAAAAAGAAGGAAAGAAAGTTGGAAAAACCTTCCAGAAATAGAAATAGAATAATTGAAAAATACTTCCATGCATCCATAATAAACATGATCCCTTTTTACAATAAACTATATAGTTCTTTTAAAAACTGAGAGCTTATTCTCTGATTATATTCTGTCATAAATCATATGGACAGATGTGTGCCTTAGTCACGCATCATGGTTGATTATCATCATTCAAGGTTTATGCAACACAGGCTAAGGATTTTATTCTTTAATTCGACATTTAATTTCTTTCCTATTATAAGAGACAAAAAGTAATATCCCATGAATTTTTCTTTGTTATAGCACATCTGCACAATAAAAACATTTATATCAAATATTTTTCTATTAAATCAGACATTAAACATATGCACAAGTCTGCTTAATCTCTTTCAGAGTAGTATGTTTTATATTTTAAATATGGCTGAAAATAACTTGTTTTAAAGTTTTTAATTATGTATTATAATAATTATAATTATTATGGCACATGACAACAACAAACAACAATAACTTTTCCTAGATATTTTGAAGAATAATAACTCAGTACAATGTCAAAATGTGTACATAAATAAAAAATATGTGGAGAACAAGTGTTTATCAGTATGGTGGTTGATCCTACTTACATTCCTGGCACTATAATTCAAGGATTTTTTTAAATTACAGGATGCATGAAGACCTTTCATATATTATTGAGCTGAGACAGTTTGACTTAGTTGGGTGGGGATATATCCATTAGATAGATTCTAACAAAAGCAAACTCTATAGAATGAGCATAATCTATGGAGGTTTCCAATCAAATCTCCTTCATTCTTCATTAGTGCTAGTCAGAGTTGGTGCATAAAGAAGATTAACATGAGGTTACTCAATTTTTCTATCAGATAGAGTTCATATCTGACATTGGTCATGGATATAAAGTTAAAGTTGAATTGGCTTCAGAATTCCAACGCTTAGTTATCTGCCAGCTTCAATGAATGCACAAAAACACGATTGTTATAGAGCAAAAGTAAAGAACATATGGTTGAAACAAAGCAAATCCTGTTTTTGGCTAATGAGAAGGGAAATGAGACCGTACATACATGGAATTCATATTTCATTAAATTATAATTTTAATTAAAATTGTGTGAGTTTTCAGTCTTTAACAAGAATGTTAAAAAATAATTCCTGGATTAATTTCTTCAAAGAGACCAAAATTATCTTGTAGTATATGGCCCTAAAGGAGCTCTGGTAGCATACTGCTTAAGGCCCTTGACCACCAACCGGAAGGCTGGTGGTTCAAATCCACCAGCCACTCCTCAGAAGAAAGGTTGAACAATCTACTTCCGTAGTGATACTGCCTTGGAAACCCAAGGAGGGGTCGCTATGAGTCGGGTCTGACTTGACGGCACATAACAACAAACAACATATAGCCCTAAAATTACTCTATTCTTATTAAAATAAAGTAATAAAGTCCATCCCCAGGTGATGTAAATGGTTATGTGCTCAGCTGCTTACTGAAAGGTTGGAGATAGGAGTCCTCCCAGTGGCACATTGGAAGAAAGATCTGGCAATAAACTTCTGAAAAACCAGCCACTGAAAACCCCGTGCAGCACAGTTTCTACTCTGGCACACAAGGAGTTGGCAGGAGTTGGAATGTGCTTGGCAGTAACTGAAAATGGAAAGTCTGTTTGCAGTATGACTGAAAATGATAAGATTCACAATTAACCTGACTTCATTATGACTGCTAACCATAAGGCTGGTGGTTCAAACCTACTAGCTGCTCCTCGGAAGGAAGATTGAGCAATCTACTTCCGTAGAGATACCACCTCAGAAATCCAAGGCAGGGTCACTATGAGTCAAATCAACTCGACAGCAGTGAGTTTTTTTGTTTCGTTTTGTTTTGTTTTTATTACAAAAATCATCTTAGTTTTGAAAATTGAATATATAAGTGTTGGTGGATAAAACCTATGAAGCATGTACTAGGTATTGCAGAAAAAAAAAAAAAAATACTAAGCCCACTGTCATCAAGTCAATTCCAACTCATAGTAACCACATTGGGTTTCCAAGGCTGTAAATCTTTATGGAAGTAGATTATCTCACCTTCCTCTTGGGGAGTAGCTGATGGATTTGAACCACTGACATTCTAGTTAGCAGCCAACTGCCTTATGCTCTGCTCCACCAGAGCTCCTATTGTAGAAAATACTCAAATTGAGATTATAAACCCTTCCTCTAGAAGACTCACTTTCAAGTGGAGAGAAAAAAGACATTCATTGTATAAGTGAGCAGAGCAGTGTGGAACAACTAAGTTCTAGCCAGATGGCAAAATAGACAGACAAGCTACTCAGTCTCTGGAACAAGGAAATGAGAAAACAAATGAAACAGATATAGATGATAATCCTGGAACCTGAGTTTCAAAAGGAAAGGATGAAGAAGTGGATCAAATATTGACTAGAAGAAAAAGCTGAATGAAAACAAGGAGACAAATGGAGTTGCTAACTGTCAAAACGAGTTGGCAACAGTGTGGCCATTTCGCAAGCAGCATTCTCTTCAGTGCAGCAATGTGATAATTGACTTCGCTTGCTAAGAACCATAGCATCACCTATGCTGGTGTCTAGTGACTAGAAAGGTGTAATATTTACCTTATTCTCAGTGACTAGAAGTGCAGTCATCTTCCACCCTATCCACCTTTTGAACATTCCATGTTCCAATTATTAATGGATGTTTGCAGCACTTTCTTCTCATTTTGAGTCATGCCACATCAGCAATTGGAGGTACCTAAAACTTTACTGCATCCATATCATTAAGGTTGATTCTACTCTGATGAGGCAGGTCTTCCCCAGTCATATTTTGAGTGCATTCTGACCTGAGGGGCTCATCTTTTGGAACTATATCAGACAATGTTTCAGAGCAACAGGTAAAATTTTCCAGTAATATTTCAGATAGTGTTTCAGTGTAATTCATAAGGTTTTCATTGGCCAATTCTTTGAGAAGTGGATTGCTTCTTCCTCCTCCAGAGTCTGTCTTAGTCTGGAAGGTCCTCTGAAACCTGTCCACCCTAGGTAACCCTGCAGTCATTTGCAACACCAGTGGCATAACCTCCAGCCTCATAGCAACACACAAGCCACCACAGGACGACAAACTGACAGATAAGTTCTTCTCCCTTAGTTGTTCCACACTGCTCTGCTCACTTCCTGACCTCCCTTAAAGTTGCCCCCAAAACACCCCAGTGCCCAGCTTACCTTTTGGGCCACCCTTAAAGCTGCTCCAAAAACATCCCTGGCTTTTAATACCTAAACTGAATAATTCTTTAATTCAAAGAAAAATATAAACAAAATTAAGTGTATTATGAGTCATAAACAATGAATATTTTATTAAGTTGTTTGCTTTTTACTTATTTCTGATTTGGAGTGAATAAATAAAACCCACGTAAAAACTGCAGTTTCACTGCATAATTAGTGAAAAAAAAATTCTCATTTTTTAAAAAAAATAGCAAAATCCATTTTCATTTTATAAAATTTTCCTCATGAAAAAATGGAAAGTTATGCATAATATGTATCTATTAAATGTTTCTATGTGTATTTGTTTTATCTTTCATCTTTTATTCCATTTTGTGAAACTTTCTATAATATAAACATTTTATTTGGTGTTGAGAGAATTCCAAAAGATCTTTCAAAATAAAATACATAAAGTAGTCAAATGCCTTAGGCACTGCTCCATCAGAATTCTTGAGGTCCCACCTGGAACGGAATCTGCTAAATTGTAAACTCTGCGGTGAGGCCCAGCTTGTTTTAACAAGCCTTCCAGACTGCAGAAGTTGGTAAAAATTGGATAATTAAGAAGATGGCGGACTAGGCAGAAAGACTGCACAGACCCTCTCCAACAAAGAAAAGGGAAACCAATTAACACAGACACAGAAGA
>NW_006921594.1:27498885-27503177 GCF_000298275.1 Orycteropus afer afer
TTATTGTAAAAGTTAAGGAAAGGTTTATCTATAGAAGTAAATTTTCTTTGTGGGTTACCAGGGGTGGGAGGGGAGGGGAGGGAACACTATTAGATAGATAGAGATAAGAATTGATTTGGGTGAAGGGGAGGGCAATGTGCCAAATGTGAGTGACCAATATGGCAGCATCGAGGATGAGAAAGACATAGAGAGATACAGACAACAAAGATGAACCCTTTTGCACATACAGTACTGCATTGTCAGTGAAGGCAAACATGGGTATATGGGTGGATAGATGGATGGACAAGCTAAACAATTAGGTATGTCTATGAAATGGGGAGTGTATCCAAGAACATGCATAAGGTTGGCAGACAATGGTCCTATAAGTTTATGTGAATGATCAGAATTCTCAGGTGTATAGTAGAGCTGACAAGGGGCAAGGTTGTGGCCACTGCTTAGTCATAGCCTGCTACCCAGAGGGACCGAGTAGTTGAACCTGTGCGCTTGGAACCATAGTCACAGGGGACATCAAACTCAATTGGCATAACATACCATACAAAAACTGTTCCACCTCCTACTTTGGTGAGTATCAACTGGGATCTTAAAAGCTAGCAAGCTGCCATCTAGATGCAATGATGAGTCTCTTCTCATCCAGAGCAAAGAAGAATGAAGAAAACCAAAATTCACGGAAACTGTTAGTCCTAGCGACTGGTACACCATCCAATAGCCTAAACGACTATGAGACCAGAAGTATTAGATGGTGCCCAGCTACCACTGCCATCCACTTGGAAGGGGATCTATCTAGGAGATCCTTTATAGAGAGGGAGAACAATGTGGAACAAAAATCAAAATCATTTGAAGAAAGAAAAAAAGGAGGGGCACTAGTTTTGCTGGTTTGATAGAGCCTGATGGAACCACTGAGACTATGGTCCCTAGCTGCCCTTCAGGTCTGGAACTGAATCCCCAACTGTGGTTTCCAGCCATACAAAAGACAGGCATATGAGTTGAGCATTTACCTCAGGTAGATACACTCCTTGGAGAGAACAATCATGGGAGAAAGAAGAGCTGCTTATACACAGGGAGACAGCTTAGGGGGCAGGAGTGCATGTAGGGATGGACACTGAGAAGAGGTAACTATGGGGAGGAAGTGGGACGGGAGTTGTTGCATTGTGGTAAACTGTGGTCAATTTCATGAGACAAAGTGTATGTGAACTGCTGTATGGAAAGTGAATTTGTTCTGTAAATCTTCACCTAAATCACAATAGAAAAAAAAAAAAAAAGCAGTTGGTTAAAAAAAATAAAATAAATAAAATACACAAGTAACTTACTTCCAAAGCATTAAGTATGTTCAGTGACATTCTGGAATAACGTGGTTAGTTTTAAGTAAAATGAGCAGGAAAACTTCATGGAATATGAAGTGATTTGATGAGGAGAGGGAGGAATGATGTCAGGAAAGAAAGGAAAGAACAAGAAGGGGAGGGAAGGAGAAAGGATCTTTCACACACAGTGAACGGAGTTTAGGGAGCTGTGGTGGCATACTGCCTAAAGTATTTCAGTGCTAACCAGAAGGCTGGCAGTTCAAGTCCCCCAGACACTTCTTGGAAGGAAGATTGGACAATCTACTTCCACAGAGATACAGCCTCAGAAACCCAAGGAGGGGTTGTTATGAGTAGGGATCGACTCGATGACAGTGAGTTTTTTATTTTATTTTATTTTATTTTATTTTATGTGTATGACTAAATACACATTAAAATGAGTGTTCCATCATTCCCTGGAGCTTTGTTTTTGCCAATTCCTTCAGCGTAGATTCAACTTCTTCTTTCAATACCATTGGTTCTTTATCACATACTACTACCTCCTGAAATAGTTGGACATTGACCAATTCTTTTTGACTCAGTAACTCTCTGTATTCCTTCCATTTTCTTTTGATGTTTCCTGCACCATTCAATATTTTGGCCATACAAAATAAAACAAACCAAACCCACTGCCTAGAGTCGATTTAACTCATAGCGACCCCTCCTTGGCTTTCTAAGGTGGTATCTCTACAGAACTAGATTGCCCATTCTTCCTTCCAAGGAGTGGCTGGTGGGTTTGAACCACCAGCCTTCTAGTTGGTATTCAAATATCTTTGGAACTATGCCACCAGAGCTCCCATTTCAGCCATAGAAGTCTTTAATATCGCAACTCAAGGCTTGACTTTTTTCTTCAGTCCTTACTATTTGAGAAATGTCAAGTGTGTTCTTCCCTTTTGTTTTTCTAATTCCAGGTCTTTGCACATTTCATTATAATACTTTACTTTGTCGAGCTGCCCTTTAAAATCTTCTCTTCAGGTCTTTTGTTTCAGAATTTCTTCCATTTGCTTTAGCTACTCTCTGTGTAAGAGTAAGTTTCAGAGTATCTTCTGACATCCTTTTTTTTTTTTTTGACATCCATTTTTTTGTATTTTCTTCCATTCTTTTCTTGTCTCTTTAATGACTATTTGCTATAAAGGATGGAGTGATTAACTACAGCACAAAGGAGTCAGAGAAATTTTTGTGGAACAGGTATTTTTAACCTGGTTATTAAAGAACTGATTAGATTATTCCAGGTACATGGGGACATATTGAAGATAAATCACGAAGAATGGTTCAGGCTAAGGTAACAGTATGCATAAAAACAGAAGCTGTAAAATATTACATATTCACAAAATTACATGTAGCTTTTTATTTCAAAACAGAAATTTGAATGAGAGGAATAAGTGAGAAATGAGGTTTGAGAAGTAGGTAGAAACAAAATCAAGAAAGTCATTACTTGTCATGAGAAAAGATTTAGAGTAGATTTTAAACAGAGGGAAAACATGAATATAGCTGATTTTTTAGGGAGAACGCTGTCAAAGAAGTCTAGGAGATACACTGAAATCAGATCAAGTGACTATTGTAACAGTTAAAGTGAACAACAATGAGAATCAGAAATAAGATGGAGCCATGGAATTATCAACCAAACCTCTATAAAATTTACTGGTACCCTATATTACTCTTATCAACAATCTTTAAAACCAACACTGTATAAGATGTTTTAGCACAAAAATAAAAGGAAATACAGTATACAGTTCCAAAATTTTTGTTATTCTGGACTTCCAGAAAGAGGGTAGAACAGGCAGAAAAGTAACACAGACCCTCTTCAACAAAGAAAAGATAAACCCATTGTCAAAGACACAGAAGATAGTCCTGGAGCCCTGAGCTTTGAAAGGAAATACACAGAAGTGGATTAGGCACCAACTAGTGGAAAAATCTGAATGAAAACACTGAGTATAGAGAAGGACAGAGCTGTGGACTATCAGCTACTGTGACAGGACCAAAACCCTGAATATTTCCAAGTGATGTTGGGACCTGAGAATTGATCTAAAGATCAGTCCTGGTTGCCAAGGGCTGCAGGGACAACTGCGCTGGTGGCCTATGACTAGTAAGGGAAACACTAAGGAGGGAGACAACCTGAGCTGTGGACTTTCAGCTTTGCAGAAGGTGTAGTCATTTTGAATGTTTACAGGTCGTGGCCATTTTGGATATTTAAAGTGGCAGCATTTAGATTCCAGGGACCTAAGAATAGGCTCTGTTTGCCAAGGATGGCAGGGACATATTGGGGGATGACTACGGGAAAGGAAACAGGTGGTGAGTGTATAAGTGCCACCAACTAGTGAATAGAGGAGCACAGTACCCTGCATAGATAATGTCCAAACAAAACAAACAAACAAAAAAAAATCATGGGCAAATCACTCCAACATATATTCACTAATTAAATATAAACACAAAAACATCACACTGACTCAGAGACAACAGAGCACCACAGTCCACACAAAGAAGCAAGATAAATCAGAAGGAGAAAGGGACGAGGATACAGACCCAGAATGCATCCCTGAGGAAGAAGTAGCATTGGAACTCCCTGAAAAGGAATTCAAAAGAGTTATATATAGGTACCATCAATGAATTGAGAGACAAATCAAGGAAAACACTGACAAAATTGAGGAAAACAGAGAGAAAACTCTAGAACAATTTCAAAAGACAGTATAAGAACAAAATGAAAAATTAGAAATGATACAAAATCTACAGATAAAAACACAGGAGTTTAATACTAAAATTTCAGAAATAGATAACACATTGAATAGGTAAAGGAGTAGAGTTGAATCAATGGAGGAAAGAATTAATGAGATTGAAGACACATACCTCAAAAAGGGATGTCAGAAAAAAGATCAAAACAAAATGAAGAAAGCCTACGGTTCATGTGGGATACCATCAAAAGAAATAACCTATGTGTCATCGGAATTCCAGAACAGGAAG
>NW_006921594.1:27504117-27511070 GCF_000298275.1 Orycteropus afer afer
AAAAAAAAAAAGCATTGACCCATGTCACTTTACTTTTATATATTTCACTGTACATAAATTATATTTCAATAAAATGAATTTTTTAAAAAAGTTTGTTATTCTATAGTCAATGTGCATAGCTCTCTTTGTACTGTCACAGAAGGCCTTTGTGGTCTTTAAACAAATTGAAGAACATTATGGTATTATTTTTCTGGGAAATGTAGGGTCAGAGTTGAACAGTTCCTGAATCAATCATCATAGAAAAGTAAATAACATGAATGAATCATAACTATTTCAAAGGTTAATAGGAATAGGAGTTGAACATTCTAGCCAAGTAGATATTACTAGTATTAAAATATACTGTCCTAATAATCAAACAAGTACACTAATGTTGGTTACATATAAAGAGGCTGTTTCTGAAAATACCTATATATACAGGAAACAGAGTATTAGATTATGGTAGTTTGTATTTTTAGTTCTTCTGTTCACTTAGGGAAGGGAATGAATATTTTAATTAGCTTCAAACCATATTTTGATGAAAATTTGTCTCATATTTCAGGTCAAAGTTTACAAGAACTTTGTGTTGCATGGAAAAAGTAATGAAAATAACTTTTACAGCCTAGCTTTTACAATATTTTACATAATTCAAGTAAAAGAAAAGGAAGGCCCATTATATTCAATTTATTATAAGTCTTCATTGGCTCATATTAACCATTCTTTTATGCCCTAAATATAGGTTCCAATACTCATTTTTGTAATTAGCTTATTAAAAATATACTTTGTTGATTATTCAAAATGAGTCAGAAAAATCTTTTATAGTATTGCTATGAACTGCCAGCCTTCTGGTTAGCAGTCAACTGCCTTAGGCACTACGCCACCAGAGCTGCTTGTTTATTGTTTGTTTTTGGTTTTAGGGCACATTGTGAAATATATTAATAGCACAGTTCATAAAGTAAGGATGACCTTTATCTCTGTATATTGCAAAATAAAGAATATGGGCTAAATAAATAACTTCTTAAATGTAACTACTGAATAACTAGTGAGCCCAGTATAAAAAAATTAAAACAATTTAATAATTAAAAAAACCTCAAAACTGATGAAACAGCATAAGATAAAATATCATATTCATTAAATAACACAATCAAATAAGATCAATTAAATGGCCAAATCATCAACTGATAATATGCAAGTTGAAGAGAATTAAAACAAGTCCACAAGAGTCAAAATATGACATTGAGTATGTTGTTGCTGTTATGTGCCATCCAATCAGACCTGACTCATAGCACCCCTCCTTGGGTTTCCAAGGGAGTATCGCTTATAGAAGTAGATTGCCCAACCTTTCTTCCGAGGATTGGCTGATGGGTTTGAACCCCAGCTTTCCAGTAAGCAGTTAAGTGCCTTAGACACTATGCTACCAGACTCCTAGGACATTGAGTATATCCCACCTGAAATAGAGACCATTTCAAGAAGAGATTTGACACATTGAACACTAATGACCTTTGTTGAAGAAGTTCAAGCAGCATAAATTGTGACATTATATCAAGCACATTACATGAGAAAAGCAAAGGTCATTAAAAAGACAGGAAAGAAAATTTTTTAAAAAATGGATGTCAGATGAGACTCACTTACTCTTGAACATAGAGTGACTAAAGTGAACAGAAGAAATGATGAATAAAAGAGCTGAACAGAAGGTTTCAAAGGGTGTCTCGAGAAGACAAAGTAAGGTATTATAATGTAACATGTAAAGACTTGGAGTTAGAAAACCAAAATGGAAGAATACACTTACCATTCCTCAAGTGGAAAGAACTGAAGAAAAATTCCAGCGCTGGGTTGCAATATGTATACATTCAATAGTGAATGATTCCGTGGGAAGGATAAGGAGCTCTGGTGGTACACTGGTTAAGGAATTTGGCTGCTAACCAAAAGGCTAGCAGTTCAAAACCACCAGTCACTATCCATGGGTGAAAAATGAGGCAGCTTGCTTCCTTCAGAATTACAGCTCTGGAAATCTATTTATAGGGGTAGTCCACCAGAATCATATATTGTTAGATTTGTATATCAAAATCAAAATCAGTATCAGTTTTTATATTTGAATACTGTGACCCATGTAGAAATCTATAAAACAGAGATTCAATAGTCAATACTTGTGACAGATATGATATTCTTTTTGAAACTATTCATTGCTTTCCTCATGTAATCTCCAGATCTCACTTTGCAGTCATTCAAGTCATTCAATCTGGAGCTCAAGAAGACATAAAGAACTTTGTGATATATATATATGTGTGTGTGTGTGTGTGTGTGTGTGTGTGTGTGTGTGTATACATCTAAGATGATTAAGGCACTTGACTGCTGACCAGAAGGCTGGCGGTTCAAACCCACCAGCTACTTCCATAGTGATACTGCCTCGGAAATCCAAAGAGGGGTCACTCACTATGAGTCAGGTCCAACTCGACGGCATAACAATAACAACAACAATGAGATGATTAAGAAATTTCCCAGGTTATACAAACATATTTTTTGGTTTTCCTCCAAAGCTCTTTTAGCTCAAAATCAAAGCTTAATGTTTTATGACAAGAAGCTTTGGAATTAGACAAAAGTCTGTTGAGTTTCTGCTTTTAATCCCAGCTCACAATTTTATAACAAAATTTAAAAATGAAAGATTTAGGTGACTCCATGTTACCTTGACTGCTTTAAATTCACTTAATTCCTAACTTACATTTTCATTGCCCCTTCTCTATAATTCATTGAACTTATTCTTTATTACCATAAGTTTGTGCTTTTATATGCTTCTAAACATATGCTTGAATACAGGCTTCTAAATAATTGTTGTTCATTATACTAAGGGGATCCAATTTCCAACTATGGTTTGAGATCATTGTGTATATACTGGATGTCCACAGGTGCCGGGAAGGCCAAAAAGGAAAAGAAGGAAACCAGCCAAGATTAAAGTTTCACAGATCCAGATGTTGTTGCTGCTGCTGTATGAAAGAACACAATTTTAGAGCTTGGCGCTTTAACATTGCAGTTGGCAAGTAATAAGAGGAAAAGAAGTCTGTGTGCATGCATGCTTGCTCCTTTAGTGGCAGACAAAAGAGAAATGGAAGTAAAAGAAGTCCAATCTGCTGAAATAAAATAGGAATGTGGATGAGAGACTGACTGTTCAACCCTACTGGAAATGAGGTATTTCCCTGTTATTGCTGAAAGGTTCTGGCACATTAAGAGAAATAGAAATTGATGAACGAACGCATGGAAATAAAAATAAATGAATAAAATCTCAGACGCCTAGTGACTTCTTTTCAGCTTATTCACAAAAATAATCATAAACAGGTCACAGGGGACATCAAGCTCAATTGTCATATCATACTACTCAAAAATATTGTTCCACATCCTACTTTGGTGAGTAGTGACTGGGATCTTAAAAGCTTG
Source organism: Orycteropus afer afer (assembly GCF_000298275.1). Taxonomy (NCBI): domain Eukaryota; kingdom Metazoa; phylum Chordata; class Mammalia; order Tubulidentata; family Orycteropodidae; genus Orycteropus; species Orycteropus afer. The sequence goes on from NW_006921594.1 coordinate 27,507,523, forward strand.
CAAGCAGCCGTCTAGATGCAATGATCGATCTCTCCTCATCCAGAGCAAAGAAGAATGAAGAAAATCAAAGACACATGGAAACAAGTAGTCCTAGGGACTTGTACACCATGCAATTCTCAGTCTATTTGACTATGAGACCAGAAGAACTAGATGGTGCCCAGCTATCACTGTCACCCACTTGGAGGGGGATCTATGTAGGAGATTCTGGATAGAGAGGGAGAACAATGTGGAACAAAACTCAAAATCATAAAAAAAAAAAAAAAAGGACCAGGTTTGCTGGTCTGATAGAGCCTGGTGGCACCTCTGAGTCTATGGCCCCTAGCTGCCCTTTAGGTCTGGAATTGAGGTCACTCCTGTGGCTTCTAGCCAAACAAGAGCTGAACATTTACATAAGAGAGATACACTTCTTAGAGAGATCAATCATGGGAGAATAGAAGGGCTGTGTAAACACAGGGAGACAGCTTGGGGGACAGTAGTACATGGGAGGGAAGGACACAGGGAAAAGGTTAACTATAGGGAGGAAGTGGGAAGGGAGCTATTGCATTGTGGGAAATTGCAATGTCATGAGACAAAGTATATGTGAATTGTTGTATGGAAAATGAATTTTATCTGTAAACTTTCACCCAAATCACAATAAAAATTAAAAAAAGAAAAACTTCCACTAAATATCACTCAAAAATAAATAAATAAAATTATCGTAAACAGGATTGGGTTGTCCTCTACTTCTATTGAGTAACTGTTTTTACCACTACTTAATACTAAATAACCATTTAGAGAGTGTCTGGCAGAGGATTCAGGTGCTACATAGATCACTGAATAATGCCACATGCTAATATGAGAATTAGCATGGCATCACGAATTTTGTAAGTGGCTCATTGATGTTCCTATCGGGATATGACAAATAAATCCAAACTTTTAAGTCCTGATGACTGACTTCCAAGAAAAAAATGTCATTATATCTGTTGTGTATTAAAATGTGATCAGTGTGATTGCAAATAATTATGAATTATCATACACAATACAACACAACTTAACTTTCTTTTTTTCCTTAAATCACAGCACTCATCACTAAATTCATTACTAAAGAAAAGAAATGTCTTTAATTCTAGTCTATAATGTTCTGGATAGTAGTCTGTAGAAACTTAGGTGTCTAAACAAGTTATTTTTATTGTGTCTTTTTGAGTCGATTCTGATCATAATGATTCTGTGGCAGAATAGAACTACCTCATAAGGTTTTGTAGGTTGTAATCTTCATGGAAGAAGAATGACAGGTCTTTTTTCCAATGGAGCCACTAGTGGATTCTAAGTCAAACTTTCTGGTTAGCAACTGAGTGCTTAAGCACTGTACTACCAGGGCTCTTAATAGACAAGTCTATTAATTCATAGGTCAAGGATAAATATATGAGATCCTGCTAAACTCAGGGTGAGAATTTAAAGCAATTAAAACTGTCTTCATGTAAAGAAACTAATCTTTAGTCAGTGCCAATTCTGAATTGAAGCTAAAAGAATGTAACTTTAACACAGGACTGTGATGTAAGGAAGGTTGGGCAATTTACATCTGTAGTGATACTGCCGCGGAAACCCAAGGAGGGATCACTAGGAGTTGGATCTGACTCCACAGCAGTGGTTGGTTGTGATGTAATCATTCTAAAGCACTTATAAGTTAAAATGTTTGTCTGTGTATTTTGTTTGTTTATTAATAAAATGTTAGGTGCCATCAAGTTGGTTCCTACTCAAAATGACCCTATCTACAACAGAATGAAACACTGCCCAGTCCTGTGACGTCCTTATAGCCATTGTTATGTTTGACCCATCATTGTCACCACTGTCAACCATCTCATTGAAGGTCTTTCCCTTTTTTGCTATCTATCTACTTTATCAAGCATGATATCCTTCTCCAGTGACCGGTCCCTCCTGACAACATAATCAAAGTAGATGAGACAAAGTTTTGCCATTCTCACTTCTAAGGAACATTCTTTTTATACCTCTTTCAAGACAGATTTGTTTGTTCTTCTGGTTGTCCATAGTATTTTCAGTATTCCTCACCAACACCGCAATTTAAAGGCTTCGATTCTTTTTGGGTCTTCCTTATTCATTGCCCAGTTTTCAGGTGCTGATGAGACTATTGAAAAGACTATGGTTTGCTCTTAATGAAATAAGTGTAGATATATTTTGGCATATATGTTATTTTGTGCTTCATTAAAACAAAATATAGAATAATATATTTAAGGAAGGTTGGGCAATCTACTTCTATAATGATATTGCCTTGGAAACCCAAGGAGGGGTCGCTATGAATCAGGTCCGACTCAACGGCACATAACAACAACAACAACATGATATTTAAATTGATCATTATTAGCTCTCACCCCACAGGGAACATTATGGTTCTTGAGTGTACGGTTCTTCAACACTTAGTAACTTTATTAAGTTTACTGCACCCAAATAAATTGTCTATAAGCTTAACTATTAGTGAGCATGCAATGACTTAACTTTTTAGGGTTACGAATCATTGTATTATTTAGGATAAGAAAGAGAAATAATTTCAGGGTTTTTTGAAGCTCATGATTTAAACTAAGACTTCTTTGACTTCTATTTTAGGCCTGATTAAGAGGGTCCGTCAATTAGTCCTTCAGTTACCCTTATTGATACTACTTAGAGACAAAATGAGGGTATTGAGGAAGCATTTCTTATGCAAAACGGGAAAAAGAATAGCATCTACTACATGTGATTTTTAACTTACAAATATCTTTCAAAACCAAAAAATGTCAGAATTCTCAGTTGAAGCGATTATCATGGGCCTCATCATTAAACACACAGACACACACACACACCTTTAAATCTCCCTTTGATCCTCCCTAGACTGATGCTTACTTACCAAATGGGCAGGAAAACAACACAAGGAAAGCATACTCCCTTGCTCTTCATTAATGCAATAACACCCTAAATTTAAAATGACTATGTTTAAAATCTTCCACTACAACATTGACTCCAAATATTCTCTATAGTCTTCTTCAGCAATTTAACATAATCCTCAGCATCCATGTAAGAAATTAAAAGAAACAAATAGCTAAAGAGAGGGTTGTTGTTATTTGCCGTCCAGTCGGACTCGACTCATAGCGACCCCTCCTTGAGTTTCCGAGGCATTATCACTACAGAAGTAGATTGCCTCATCTTCCTTCCGAGGAGGGGCTGGTGGGTATGAACCACCAGGCTTCTGGTTAGCAGTCAAGTGCCTTAGACACTATGCTACCAGAGCTCCCAAAGAGAGGGTAGTATCCTCCAATTACTAGAAAGTCAGAAAAGAATGCTCGTAAATTATTACTTCAAAATTTCAAACTCTTCCTACCTGCCAAGATGTACACATATAACATAAAGGAAAATTTGAATGAAAAAAAAGTAAAGTTCTAAGAATAGAGAATTAGAAAGTAGTTTAGTAAATTTACCAATTTGATATATTTTAAAGAAATTTTCTAAGGCATAATATATGTGAACAGTGATACTTTGCCCTTTTCTTTCCAGGTTGTGACTCTTTTTTTTTTTTTTTTTTT
>NW_006921594.1:27512228-27513566 GCF_000298275.1 Orycteropus afer afer
CAGATGGTTTCACCAGAATTCTACCAAATATTCAGAGAAGAACTGACACCAATCCTACTCAAACTATTCCAGAACATAGAAATGGATGGAATCCTCCCTAATTCATTTTATGAATCAAGTAACCTTGATACAAAAACCAGGCAAAGACTCCACTGAAAAGAAAATCTACAGATCAATATCCCTCATGAATATAGATGCAAAAATCCTCAACAAAATCCTAGCCAATAGACTCCAACATCATATCCAAAAATAATTCATTACGACCAAACCGGGTTCATATCAGGCATGCAAGAATAGTTCAATATTAGAAAAACAATCAACATCATCCACCACATAAATAAAACAAAGGAAAAGAACCATGTAATCATATCAATAGATGCAGAAAAAGTATTTGATAAAATCCAACACCCATTCCTGATCAAAACACTCAGCAAAATAAGAATAGAAGGGACATTCTCCAACATAATAAAGGCCATCTATGCAAAACCAAGAGCCAACAATCTTCTCAATGGAGAGAGACTGAAACCATTCCCCTTGTGAACAGGGACCAGGCAAAGATGCCCTCTATTACCACTTGTATTTAACATTGTATTGGGAGTCCTAGCCAGGGCAATAAGACAAGAAAGGGAAATCAAAGGTATCCAAATTGATAAGGAAGAAGCCAAACTGTACCTATTTGCTGATGATATGATCCTATACCTAGAAATCCCAAGAGACTCAGTCAAAAATCTACTGGAACTAATTGAGAGATTTAGCATAGTGGCAGGATACAGGTCAACATGCAAAAATCAGTTGGATTCCTCTACACCAGGAAAGAGACTGCCGAAAAAGAAATAAGGAAATTAATACCATATGCAATAGCTACCAAGGAGGGGTCTCTATGAGTCGGGTTTGACTCGACAGCACATAACAACAACAATAACACCCAAAAAAAAAAAACAAAACTTGGGAATAAATCTTACCTGGGACACAAAAGACCTGTACAAAGAAAACTATAAAACATTACTTCAAGAAACCGTAAGAGATTTACATAAATGGAAGAACATACCATGCTTGTGGATAGGAAGATTGAATATTGTGAAAAAGTAAATTTTACCTAACGCAATCTATACATTAAATACAATCCCAATCCAGATCCCATCAACACTCTTTAAGGATATGGAAAAACCAATCATTAACTTTATATGGAAAGGAAAGAGACCTCGGATAAGCAAAGCACTATTGAAGAAGAAACACAAAGTAAGAGGTCTCACACTCTGGATCTCAAAACCCATACAGCCACAGTAGTCAAAACTGCCTGGTATTGGTACAACGACAGACACATGGACCAATGGAATA
>NW_006921594.1:27514781-27531342 GCF_000298275.1 Orycteropus afer afer
AAGGTGGAAACAACCTAGGTGCTCTTCAACAGAAGAATGGATAACCAAACTATGGTACATACACACAATGGAACACTATGCAAGCCTAAAGAATCTGCAAAACAGTGTACAATGTGGATGAACTTGGAAGACATTATGCTGAGTGAAATAAGTCAATGACAGAAGGACAAATATTGTGTTAGTCCATTATTGTAAAAAGTCAAGCAAAGGTTTATATACAGAAGGAAATTTTCTTTGTTGGTTGCCAGGGGTGGGAGGGAAGGGAAGGGAACACTGTTAGACAGATAGAGACAAGTATTAATTTGGGTGAAGTGAAGGGCAATGTATCAAATGTGAGTGATCAACATGGTGGCATTGAGGAAGAGGATGACAAAGAGAGGTGCATGTTAGGAACTGACAACAAAGATGAACCCTTTTGCACATGCCGTACTTTGTTGTCAGTGAAGGCAAACTTTGATATATGGGTGGATAGATGGGTGGACAATCTGAACTATTAGGTAGATCTATACAGGGGAGTGTGCCCAAGACCATAGTTAGGGTTGGCAGACAAGTGTATTTGTATGTTCTGTATGAATTCCCAGGTATATAGTAGAGTTTACAAGGAACAAGGTTGCAGTCAATTCTTGGCCACAGCCAGCTACCCAGAGGGAGTGAGTAGTTGTACCTATGGGCTTGGGACCATAGTCACAGGGGACATTAAGCTCAATTTGCATAACATATTACACAAAATCATTGTTCCACATTCTACTTTGGCAAGTAGAAACTAGGATCTTAAAAGACTGCAAGCAGTCATCTAGATGCAAAGATGGGTCTCTCCTTGTCCAGAGCAAAGAATTAAGAAAACCAAAGATGCATGGAAAGAATTAGTCCAAGGGATTGGTACGCCATGTGATCCTCAGCCTATATGGCTATAAGACCTGAAGAACTAGATGGTGTCCAGTTACCATTGCCAACCACTCGGAGGGGGGATCTATGTAGGAGATCCTGGGTAGAGGGGGAGAACAATGTGGAACAAAACTCAAAATCATTAAAAAAAGAAGAAAAAGAAGAAGACCAGGTTTGCTGGTCTTATAGAGCCTGGTGGCTCTGAGACTATGGCCCCTCATTGCCTTTCAGGTCCGGAATTGAACCCACTCCTGTGGCTTCCAGCCAAACAAAAGACAGGCATATGAGCTGAACATTTATGTTAGGTAGATAGACTCCTTGGAGAGAACAATCATGGGAGAACAGAAGGGCTGTGTACGCACGGGGAGACAGCTTGGGGGCAGTAGTGCATGGGAGAAAGGACACAGTGAAGAGGTAACTATGGGGAGGAAGTGGGAGGGGAGCTGTTGCATTGTGGGAAATTGCAATCAATGTCATGAAACAAAGTGTATGTGTGCTGCTGTATAGAAAGTGAATTTGCTCTGTAAACTTTCACCCAAATCACAATTTAAAGAGAGAGAGAGAGAGAGAGAGAGAGAGAGAGATAAAAGGTAATTAACTAAAAGGCAATCAGCTATCCAAGACCAAACCTAAATCACTATTACTGTTAGTCCTATCTACATGAATCCATGTGTTTGGATTAATATTTTGGAAATATTTATACATTTTTTATTCTATAAATAAATATGATATGAATTAATATATTTTATGTGCTATAGATTAGGATAATATTGGAAGTGTTTCAGTTACATTTTAGGGATATTTTTATTGAATAAATAAATATTTTATGAATTCATTCATATATTTTATGTGGTATAGATCAGGATAATTTTGCAAGTGTTTTACTGTTATTTATAGAGAAAATTTTAATTTATTTTTTACCTGTGTTGAAATTTCATGGGTGAAGGGAATTCCCAGACAACTAAGTTTATTTATAACTTATGATAAAAAAATTAAATGCAACAAAATATGTTATTTAAATAACGAGAACATATGACAATAATTTAAAATTTATTTTATTCTTTTTTTGGTAAAAATCTAAAATGCATAAACCAATTCTAATATTATTTATATATTTTCTATGGTAAATACTTTAAAACATTTGCTAATTAACTCAGACACACTCTCCTAAAGTTCAATTATTTGAAACAATTAGGGTCTATTTGGAGCTCTGGTAGCATAGTGCGTAAGGCACTTGACTGCTAACCAGAAGGCTGGAGGTTCAAATCCACCGGTTACTCCTCGGAAGGAAGGCTGGGCAATCCTACTTCCGTAGTGATACAGCCTCAGAAACCCAAGGAGGGGTCGCTTTGAGTCAGGGCCGACTCGATGGCACATAACAACAACAACAAAGGGTCTATTTAATTAGAGGTGGAGGAAAATTCTCTAAATTACTAAGATTGGCTCGTAATTCTTTCTTCTTTCCTACTACAATCTTTTTATTATTTCAGGTTGCATACTGAACATAAGGTAATAAGCATATAAAATATATATATTTATCTAAATTGGCTTTGATATGAATATACCAGTTTCATAATACAATACATGAGCTTTATGTGTTTATTCCTTAGATCTTTTTTGTGTGTATTTTTGCCCTATTCTATGTGAAGGTTTACTCCCTGCTAAAAAAAAATGATAATTGCAGTTGGCAAATAAAAATTATAGTAGTGGAGGACGTAATTTCTAGGCTCAACTAAGGGACTGTACACATGTCACACACATACATGCATACCGCACACATGGACACACAAACACACACCCCACATATTTGGTCCTTGCTGGAAATTATAAGATATTATGATGTACATTTTTTAGCAAGTTGCAATATATTACCTTTAAATAACAGAAATATGGAGACATGCATTTAAGTAAACAAATTGCTATAGATGAGAATAAGAGTGAATATGAGACTAAAAGTAAAATGCATATACAAGCTATTTTTGACATTATCTCAAATGTCAGAAGTTGTTTAGAACAGCATTGTCTAATTGAAATGTAATGCAAACCACATACTTAATTTACATTTCCTTATAGTCACATTAAAAAAATGTGAAATTAATTTTAATAATATATTGCATTTACTTCAATATAAAAATACTATCATTTCAACATATAACCAGTATAGCACTATTAATAAGATATTTTACATACATATTTCCTACTTCAGTATTGGTACGTCTCAATTTGGACTAGCACACTTCAAGAACTCAATTGCCTCACATGGCTAGTGACTAACATACTGGACAGCTCAAAGCTATAGTGTGGTAAAACCTAGTAACAGCATGATCATCTTCAAAAAATAACAGAATGTCTTCTTCCTAGACACCATATTTAGAAGAATATAAGCAGGCAACTGTCACATTTAAATACCGCAATGACTATAGAAAACAAACCCTATATGAGTGCAATTAAGGGGAAACTTTTCAAAACAGAGGGAGTAATTAAGTAGAAAATGTGTAGTTAAATCTACACAAAAAAAATTGGATGGAAAGATCCTCTTCCAAAGAGAAGAACACCAAACATAAAAGGAAAGGGGAGGGGAAGAAACTTAGCATAGGCAGAAATTACCATATTTACTGAATAGAAGGCCAGTTTGGCTCTGGAAAACTTTTTATTTTTTTTCCTCAGAGAGAATGGCCACACGCCAATAGATACAGATCTAAAATAGAGTATATACCATGGTAACCATAGTAATGAGTAGATGGAACTAAAAAAAGCTGGTCTTGGGTGAGCAGATGTTCAGTCAATTCAAGAATAAAAACATGAACTGCATTTCACAACCTCCATTTTATCTACATACAGTAGGACAGTGTTCTATAAGCCTGTGGGAGAAATGTGCCTAAGGAGGAGGAACCAGAATGCCAGAGACTGGGGTTCCCATTAGGATAATGCATTAGAGTGAAACAGCCACAAAGTAGGAAACACATACTTTATTGTTGTTGTAAGTTGCCATCGAGTTGATTCTGATTCATAGTGACTCCCTGTTTGCAGAGAAGAACTGCTCCAAAGGCTTTTCAAGATTCTGAAACATAGCTTCAGTTGATCACTCTACAAGAGTCTGCCTAGGTTAAAGTATGGAAAAATTATGTGCCGTCTCAACTTTCTCCAGGAAGCATAACCTAAATATAATTTTACTAAGAATAGCATGGTTGGTATCTATATCATGCCAACACCTTCCCTTAGACTTAAAAGTTATTTTTATTTATTTATTTTTTTTGCTACAGAAGTAGATTGGTGTTATGGTTAGAAATCAGAGGTTGTATGTAGATTGCAGAATTTGAATCCTGGCTCAACAAGTGACTTTGGGAATTAAGTCTCAGTTAATTCACATGTAAAATGATGAATTAATATAAAGAATTAATATAAAGAAATTAAAAAGTATCTGGCATATAGTTTGGTTTGACATATAGTTAACATGCAATAAATTTTAGATAATGTTATTATATTATCCTATTGCTATGATATTATCACTATGAGTCGGGTTTGACTCGACGGCACATAACAACAACAACAACAACATTGCATTAATCATTTTATGTCAGATGTCATTACATTCCAAAGTAGCTGACAAGAAAATTATGAAACTATGGTTTATTGTGCCCAGGATATTGGTCTTGATACTTGTGTAATATATGCACAAACACAAAAATACACAAAGATACCTATCCACATCTATATCTATATTCTCCATATGCAAGAAGTCATAATCAAGGAAAATAGATCTCATCAAAACAAGTGGCTCTCATTTGTCTCCTGAAATGCTAATTGGCCAATGATGCATTGTGTGTCATAGTCTTTGTTGTGTTCATCTGGCAGTGTTTTGAAACCATATTCCAAGCCACAGAAGACTACTGAACTCAAGGAGCACTGAGTTATAATTAGCTCAAGATTAAAGTTCATGGAAAGATGGATTCAAATTTAATTTTATACAAAGGCTTGAGATGAAGGGATCATTTTATTAAGACCTGAATGAAGCAAGCTTGTCTTCTTGATTGTAGGAAACTCCTTGATAAAGAATCACCCTAGATCCTTAACTGCCTTGTGCAGCTGGGGTTTGAGAACCTACTTTTCACTACATTTATTGCAGGAAAGGAAGGCTGGCACATGCTTATCCTGATCGATATATAGTGCCCAAAGCACTCTCCAGCAAAAAATAAAAGTATAGAAAACTGCATAACAAGGAGTTTTCCCAATAATTAATTTCAAGCAACAGTAAGATCTCTAGGAGAAAAATATTTCAAATAAAAGTTTATATATATATATATATATTTTGTTGCTGTTGTTATGTGCCGTCGAGTTGGCCCCGACTCATAGCGACCCCTCCTTGGGTTTCTGAGGCAATATCACTACGGAAATAGGATTGCCCAACCTTCCTTCTGAGGAGTGGCTGGTGGGTTTGAACCGCCAGCCTTCTGGTTAGCAGTCAAGTGCCTTAGCCACTATGCTACCAGAGCTCATACACACACACACACACACACACACATATATATGTATATATGTATATACATACACATACATACACACACATACACATGCACACATGCACATATAAAATAGTGGAAAATATCCTGCATATCCCAATGGTGGATCAAGGATTAAGTAAACATAAATAAGAATTATGTGCTTGTATAACATGGAAGAATGTAGCCCACAGATTTGTGATACTTTAGCTGTTTAACAGATACATTTTAGCATAATATATATGCTACCCTATTCATTTAAAGTATAACTAAAGTTTAGATGTAAAAGGAAGTTAAACCATAAATTAAATAATTGGTTAGTATCCCCCCATAAATATTCAAGTTATGCTTCTTTTGTATTACTACAGGGGATGAGAGTTGATTATTAAAGTATGTTAATATATCTTCTATTTCATAACTTGAAACTTGGAAGAAAAAACCTGTTTTGAGTTATTTCCATCATCACGTGTGGGGTTTTACTTGAATTTGTTCAAGTATAACTCAGATATCTGTGGTAGGTTACATTCTCCATGATGTGTGTACGTGTGTGTGTGTGTGTGTGTGCATACACCAAAACATCCATAAGTACATGGAAGACCCTCAGGGAGATGGATTGACACAGTGACTGCAACGATGCCCTAAAGCACAACAGGACAATGAGGATGGTGCAGGACCAGGCAGTGTTTCATTCTGTTGTATGTAGGGTCACTATGTTTCAGAGGCGACTCGTGGGCATCTAACAATAACAACAACAACAACATATATGGTCTCCAGTAAGAATTTGGTGTCAAGAATTCCTTTACACTTTTCAGGAGTATGGTACTCCCTTGGAAAATTATAAATCAGAATACAAGCACTAGCTGAACCAATGTAATTGCACTCAATTTTTTGTAGGTTTTTGTGTTGAAAGAATATACCATCCTCACAAAAGTAGATGATTTGAGGTCTGGTGGAGGCACAGTAACAGAGCTCAGACTCTCCTTGCAAGGTCAATTAGAGGCTGCTTGTGCAATTCCCCTCCTGTCTAATGGCCTTAACATAACCACATATTCTTATTATTGCTCTAAAGTTATTGAACATATGTAATTTGCGTATTTGCTTTTGTAGGTCCTTTCAATGGTTTGACTCAAGGCAGCTGCACATGAAGCTTAAGAGTTTGCAGCTGCTCAAAGCTATATCAGGAACGTGAGGGGTTGGCAATTGTTTTCAAAGTTCCTGCTGTGTAGAAATTTGGCAAGAATGATGGAAAGGGTATGGTGACTTAAAGAATGCTTGTAAAACTTTTCCTCAGAGTTGTGGTTCTGAGAACATGAAGTATGGAGTCAAAGAATATAAGAGCGGTTATTTTGATTGGGACATTTGGGTCCCATTCATGGAACCAACATGAAGGCAAAATATTCTGAGACTCTGATTAAATTTTTCGTATTTCTTTGACAAGTATAGCAAGCAAAAAAATGTCTTGAAGTAATCCTGTAAAAAGTATTCTCTTTTCTTAAATTCAATAGCCGTTTTCAAAGCTTTAACATGCCCATTTCTCTATATGGTATCTTTAAAAAAATGTATTAACAACAGCATTCCTGAGGAAAGTTTTGACATTCATAAAGGAACCATATTACCCAAATGCATACATTTGGGGAAAAAATTCCAAATTCTCAAATAATAACTTAAGATTTTAAAAATAATTTAGAGCAACAACAAACCATAGAAGATTAAAAAAATCATTTTAGAAAGAAAATTCAATGAATTATAACTTTGCCCATGAAACATATTTTATCAACTACTATGATGTTATATAACTATATTTTTATTTTCAGATAATTTAAATTTTATAAACAAAAAGAAATATTTATTTAATACTTCTACAATTCACAACCATGAAAAGACATTAAAGTGAATAATTCAAACGATTATTTAATTAAATATTTATATTTGAGAGAATGTCATGTTCTAGGTAAATTTCTAAATAATTTATTTAAATGTATTAATAATCCAATGAGATCTCTATCTCATGATTGAGAACAATATTTGTGCTTGAAGGATATTTTTTAACTCTAGCAACTGTGTATCCTACCTACTTCATTTATAAAGCATAAAATTATACTAAGTTAAAAGAACTATAAATTGCACTAAATTAAAAAGAACTTCTATAAATGGATTTAGAAACATATACAAATATTGGGAATTTACATTTTACAATGGTAAAAATATATATATAATTGACTTAATAATTCATTTCTGATGAAAATTTATCAGAACTAAGATAAATTGATGGATTTGATCAACATGGATACAGATATATACTGTGTTTTAGAGAATACATTGTAATACCTTACCAAGATATGAGTAATGCATTAAAGCAAAATGAAAATAATTGTTTTAAAAATATTTTTCATAAAAATGGTTGTAATGTTAAAAGAAAGTTACAACTATTCTGAATGTGACAGCTTCTTAAAGCATACCCTTTATGTTAGTTATATTTCCATATGTAAAATAAAAATGAGAAGTAAGGCAATTTCAAAATAGTAAGTGGATCACTTTAAAAATGGGCCTTTTACATCTGATAAGTAAATTTTCCATTTTCTGTCATGTAGACATAAATTACTATAAGCCTGACCATATGTTAAGCACATACTCTCTGTTAAACAGCTTGTTCCAATAGTTAACATGATCATGTGTCTAACTCTCAATAATTTCATTTAGCACATGTTTATTAAGTAATTCATAAATGTGCAATATTGGGATTTTAAGTGTTGCTTTCAAATAGTGAACGCTATCTTTTATAAACTTTCAAAGAATGTCAGGGCAGGATTAAGTCTTCTGCCTTTTAAAACACACCTCTTAAATGACAATAACTAGAGATCATCTCTTTTGAATTAAAAACCATAAATCATGAACAAGTTGCCAATATTCTGATAATCCTTATATCCGTTCATGAATCTAGCTGTCTGAAACCTAGAATCATTCTTTACTCTTGCCACTTCCTCATCTTACTTTGAATTCATCATCAAGTCCTAGAGATATAAACGTCTGACTAGTTATTGATTCTCTCTATTTCTCTTCCTCTCCGATGACACCACCACCCCTCTCCCATTTCTCCTGAAATGGCCTCCTATTCTTTCATTCACTCTAGCTACCCTTCAGTGTAGTAACAACACTGCCAATAACTAATTTTCAAAACCACAAATCTGATTACATTGCCTACACACCCCATACCTGGCCTTCTTTAAGAATTTGAAACTAGAAGTATAATTCCACAGGATTTCCTTTTAATTATAAACATCTACTGCTGTTTTTAGAAGTTTATGCTCCCTCACACCTGCGAATCTTTGCATGCACTCTATTTCCTATATTTCCACTCTAACACTAACTAATCTCTACTCGTTATTCACATGCCATTTTATGATTCACCATCCCCAGGAAGCCTTTGCCAAACTCCCAAATCAGACTCATTTGCTCTTTACTACCATTTTTCGGAGTATCTATCAAAGTTTGTAATTATATTCTAATTATGATTACTTATTTAACTTCTACACTGAGTTCTTTGTGTAGGAGAATCTTGTCTGTTAGAATATATTAAAAGAAAAATTAAAAAGATTTAAAAAAGAATACAGACCTCAAAGTATATTCTTACACTAAATGAACACTTAAGGGAAAATAAGAGATCTTTAAATATAAAATTAAAGATATTTTTATCCATATATTTGAGTGTGTGTATATTCATACACACATAACTTAATATTTGCCAGTGCACTTACATCAATTGTAAAATGTCCCTATTTCTTGAAAGAACACATTAATTAGGTAATATTTATATTTTTTGTTGTTGTTGTTATGTGCCGCCGAGTCAGACCCGACCCATAGCCACCCCTCCTTGGGTTTCCGAGGCAGTATCACTATGGAAGTAGATTGCCCCATGTTCCTTCCGCGGAGTGGCTGGTGGGTTTGAACCACCAGCCTTTTGGTTAGCAGTCAAGTGCCTTAGCTACTATGCTACCAGGGCTCCCAATATTTATATTAGGTAATATAAATATTAATTAGATAATATTTATATTAGGCATATAAATAATTAGTTACTAATATTATTCTTAAGATTGAGATGTGGACGTTGAGTTTTGAAGATGTAAATGAATATAATTCTACCTGTAGACAATTATGAGGAATTATAGTGATGATAGCTTTGAATCAGGCCTTGGATGATGACAACAGTTTTAGCAGGCACAAGAATGACAAAACATTCTATAGCCTGTGAAAATTACATGAGCAGAATTATGGCTTCATGATTTGTGCTTAGTAATTTTTTGCTTAGTAGCTAGCTGTGAATGAATAATAAAAAATAAAATAAAACTAACATTTAATGAGCACTTATCATGTACCAGATATCATGTTAAATACTTAGTTATTTCCCACAAGCATATGATGTAACCACAACTTTTACCACCTAAAATCATTTACCTAAATGCTCCAAACTCAGGCATAGAGCAGTTTTGGAAATTTTGCATGACAATGTAACAAAGAAAAGAAAACACGCGCAATCTGGAGCCCACACACTTAACCACCTGATTATACTGCTCTTGAAGAATGGAGGTAAGAAAGATCAAAGAAGCACTATAAATTGTAGTCAAATTATGAAAAGTGATAGATACCATGTTAAGGAGTTTGGACTTTGTCCTCTAGGTAATGGAAAACATTTGAAAGACTCTAAGCTGGAGAATTATATGATCCAACATAAATACTCAAAAAAGAATTCAAGGTGGATTTTTGGGAAATTAATCAAAGAGGATTGATTAAATTGCCTATGACTGGATCAAATTGCCTGTAACTGATCTAGGTAGCTAGGAAGCTTAGTTAAAGACAATTTAAGTCAGCCAATTACTTCAGCTAAATACTCTAGAATGATTATTAAATACTGCTTCACTTTCTGCCAAAAAAAGTGTTGATTCTCTAAGGAAAAACTTGTCTGGTGGGGACATCTGACTTCGAAAGGAAGCTGATGTGATTATGGGCTAGGCAAGTGGAGAAAAGTTAATAGGAATCAGAGAAGAGTCACTTAGGAGATGAGCAGGAAATTAGGAGTTTTCACATAGAAATGATTTATGGAAGAAAAGAATCTGACTTTATAAATGCACATTATTACTCATCCAGAGATATCACCAGAATATATTAGAATATAGATATTCCTAGTGTTATAATTTTCCCAAATGGAAATATTTGTCAATACAAACAATATGGTCTGTTGACAACACTTCTCATACTAAGGTAAAGACTAATGTTCCTAGGAAATATTAAGTAACACGCCAGATTTCCCCTTATAATTTAAACTAAATATAGATAGATACATAAATCAATGGTTCAATGGTTTTCAGATATTGGGCAAAGTTGGCACAAGACTGTGCTTCTTTCCAAAAGGGAAAATAACAAAATGATCCTTATAATTGTAAAATTTCCCCACATACAATCTAGTGAGGCAGGCAAATATGGGTATACATAATTAATTGCTAACATAATTCTGGGAGCTCTGGTGGCCTAGTAGCTAAGGCATTGATTGCTAACTAGAAGACTGGCAGTTCAAACCCATAGGGCAGCAGTTGTACTCTCTATCAAATGGTCACTATGCCACTCCTCGGAAAGACAGTTGGGCAATCTACTTCCGTAGTGATAACTGCCTCGGCAACCCAAGGAGGGGTCGCTTTGAGTCGCGGCCGACTCGATGGCACATAACAACAACGTGAGTTGGAAGCAACTCAATGGCAGTGTTTTGTTTTGTTTTGTTTTTTAATTAATTCCTAAAATTGGGGTATCAATTGAGTTATAAACTTATCCTTGTTAGCAGTTCTCAGACTACACTGCAGAGGAGAGAAGACCTAAGCATAAATTAGCATTCTTGCTGAGTTAGTGAAACAAAAATCTGAGTTCTAAAAATCCAAGGCAGCTAGACTTTTCAGGCCAGAGTCTCGGAGAGGAGAGAGCCTCACAAAGAAAGAAAGAGCCAGAGAGAGATGTGTGGAGATATAAAGAGGGAGCTCCTCAGGTTTGTGGCTGACTGCTGAGCGATTCATGAGTGAGAGGAATCTACTCAGTATATACGTGAAGTATTTACTACTATAAGGTTAGAAAATATTTTTCTCCAAATGAGAACATCAGTAGATAAATGAAGGGGAAGATGTTGACTGCAGAGTGTACAATGCGTGAGAAGACATGTAGCCAGAGGGAAAATGGCGTTGTGAGGAAAATGTTTCCTCCCCTTCAATCTGGATCTACCAGAACAATGTTTTCTATGTCTACCCATGGACCTTATATTAATAAGTCCAGCACCATAGTTTCCAAAACTGATCTGACCTGATGTCTCAGACCTTGATGTTTTCCTCCCACAATTAGTTTTTGGTCCTTTTGTAGTCCCACTATTGTTGTTGTTGTTGTTATGTGCCGTCAAGTCTCTATATATTCTTATACATATCTATGACTTTACTGAATAACTATTAAAATATTTTTTACAATACTATTGCTAACCCAGAGTTGCTCCTCTGAGCTTAGATTTATGCATCTATCTGCCTACTTGATAACTCAAGGATCACTCAGTATTACAAAAATGAAAACATTGCATTCTTGTTGCCCTATATCCCCCCATAGCTTACCTATTAGTGTTTTCTGTTATCAGTGTTTCACATACACTATTACATAAGCCAGAAACATGGGATTAAACCATA
This sequence comes from Orycteropus afer afer, assembly GCF_000298275.1. NCBI lineage: Eukaryota > Metazoa > Chordata > Mammalia > Tubulidentata > Orycteropodidae > Orycteropus > Orycteropus afer. The sequence goes on from NW_006921594.1 coordinate 27,526,870, forward strand.
ACATCTCTTTCTTCCTTATATTCCATATCAACATATTTCCATGACCTTTGAATTATTCTATTAATTAATAAAATATTCCTCATATAAATCCACACTTCTCAACTTTATGTCCATCACCCTTGTTCATACTACGTCACTTTGTTAATATTTGCTAATGACTTCTCACAGTGACTGATATAGTATAGGGCTTAGAAAATGCTTTATGATGAGTGATTGCATGGATAGAAAGGAAAAGGGCAATTTACTTATAATCATATGTAAAGAAAAAAATATTCACTGAAAAAAAAAAACACTGGTAAATTTAAAATATTTTAATCCAACAAAAATTTAATGTGTTTAATAACTTTATTTTTACTAAAACTGGGATAAATATTTTCTTTGCAATTAGACATGCACCCTGTTCAAATCATAGGGCTACATCCAAAATTATACAGGTAATGTTATTGGAGTCATTGCATTCTATATACCACCCCCATATCTGAAGATATGTTCATTAGTTTACAATGGATAGATTCATCTTTATTTTTCATTTACCTTGTATAAAAATGCAATATCTCATAGATCACACTGAAATCTAAATTTGTAATTCTTAGAAAGTCTCATTAATAATGTTGCTTAGTAACCAAAGAATTATTCAGAGCATAATCATGCTTACAGACACCTGAAGTTTTAACTACCATGGTTATTTCATCTTCAGAATCTGTATTTCCCAGTTGTTTTTATCTCTTTTTTCTTTTTTGCCATAAAAATGTAGTCCACTTGATCCATCATGACCCTTGCTGTTCTTGAGTTGTTAGTAGTTCAAAAGAGAATGAAGCTAAGATGAATTGTGTATATTTTGTTATTCTCCTTGTACATAATTTCAAGGTAAAATATTAGTGATATAAATAGAAAGTTATATGAACTCAGGAAAGCACACTTCATGCACATGTGTACACATAACCCCTCTAAAATAACACACTAGAAGATATTTCTAAGATAATTGAGTATTAGAAGTTTTTATTGGAAAAACATTTATTCATAATGAATATATGCACATGAATATATATATATATATATATATACACACACACACGTATATATACATGTATGTATATATGCACAGACGTTGGGGTCACAGCGCTCTGGATTTGAATCCTGACTCCATCATTAACTAGCTGTGTGACATTTTGTAAACTGCTTAACCTCTCTATACCTTGTTCATCTGTAAAATACTATTGAAAAAAATAAGTCAATGCCAATAATCTTAATGATTCAGAAGGCCTTAAGACTCATTCCCATACATAATAGCAGTTTGTTCCTGTACAGGTAGACTTACAGGCTTGCTTAGCTCCTCCAATGATATTACATCTTGTATTCTGTTCTGCTGATACTAGTTCCATTAAGTGGTAGGATGTTGCTGTTGTTGTTGTTATGTGCCGTCGAGTCAAACCCGACTCATAGCGACCCCTCTTTGGGTTTCCGAGGCAGTATCACTATGGAAGTAGGATTGCTCTCCTCTAAAAGTAGCTTCCAAATTCACTACAATTTATTTTTCTAAACACCACATTAGAAATTGAAGGTTTTCTGATCTTTCGTATTATCCAGATTGACACATTTGTCTCCTATTCCACAAAATGTAACCCACCCACTGCAGTTGAGTCAGATCTGACTCATAGTGACCCCTCCTTGGGTTTCCAAGGCAGTATCACTACAGAAGTAGGTTGCTCAACCTTCTTTCCAAGGGGTGGCTAGTGGGTTTGAACTGCCAGCCTTCTGGTTAGCAGTCAAATGTCTTAGGCACTATGCCAAGAGCAGTTCAATAACTGGATTAGACTCTTAAAAAAGAATACTTCCTACAATGAAGCAAGAAGCTACTTGGTCAAGCAGGTAATATACTAAGGACTAGGATTAAGCATGAATATGGTTGTGTCATGCCATAGTTATGTAGTATGGCTAGTGTGGAGGGAAGGGGAATATATTTCTATTACAATATTTTATTTTATCTGAAAAACATCTGAGACAATCAGGAATTCAGCAGGTTGGAGCCAGTCTGCTATTTTTTATTTATCATTCATTATCTCCACAAATATTTGGGAGATAATATGTCACTTATGGAAAACTAATGGGTAAGAATGTTTGGATTGGTAAGGTCAACTCTCAATTAATCTTTACTAACTTTATACTACACATATATTGGAGTCCTTGGGTGGTGCAAAGAGTTAATGTGGCCGACTGCTTACTGAAAGATTGGAGATTCAAGTCCAAAAGAACGCCTAGCAATCTTCTGAAAATTCAACCATTGGAAATTCTATGGAGCACAGTTCTGTTCTGACACACGTGGGGTTGCCATAAGTCAGAATCGACTCAACAGCAACTAGTACACATATGCACATTATATTATATGCATAAACACACACACATGCACACACACACATATCCTACTTTATCTTCATCTTCCTTTTAAAAAAAAATCATAATAAAATAAAGGTGTTTTGGAAATTTTATCATCAATTGAAGCTCTCAGAATATCCTGAAATTAAAAGAGTAGTTCATGAATAACAAGTTTTAGCATAAGAGATTTTTCTCTATGAGATAAATTGTTTCTCTGTATATTTTCCAGATGCCTAATCTCCTTCCAAGATCCTACAAACCATATATTATACAGTGGATATAAGGAGTCAGATAGGTAGAGCAAAGTTCAACTCAGATGAGTGAATTAATATAAAATATGAGGAAAAGTGTTTCATTTTCTTTGTCATATTAGAATAGAAACTGACATGCCATGCTATTCATGAAATCTAAAATAAAATTGTGAAATGTTGCTTTTTTTCTCATGGTATATTTCTGGGAGAGGATAAGAAAGCTTCAGTGACCACAGCAACATTAAAATGCCATAAAACATGAAACATAACCTAAGTAGTTTTGCCCATGAATTTTTGGGTCCACATTGTTTGTTGACTTTATCTTCTTCAAACCATGTGTTAAGCTACAAACAGAGAAATTGCATCATTAAATCACTTTTTTCTTCTTTTATGTGTCAGTTACCTGTCAAGAACATATGTTACCTTGACACACTAATGCTTACGCTCGTCATGTACTATAGACTTGATGTCTTGAAACTATAGAAAAATCAAAATGTCACTGTGTTCTAGCTGAAAATAAAATTTCATTAAAATGATATTATAAACATTTAAAAATTAAAGTAAAACTTATAATGATGAAATAACAAATTGACAGAATTCATGGGCAAAATAGGATACAGTAAAGAGCATTGGCAATGTACTTTCCTCAGTATGAAGTCATTGTTTTTTCTCGACCTATACAGCTAAAAAAACTTAGAATAAACATATGTGTTCTGCTCTACTGATACTAGTTCCACTAAGTGGTAAGATAGCTCTGAACTTAATTTTTAGTAAAGAAACCATTTTCTTTTCTTATTTCCTTTTTTACACAAGAAAGATAAAGCCCTTGAAACTAGATCTTAGCATAAACTATAAGAAGCTGTGTATCTGCACTGTTCCCTTACCCATTTCATTTCTCTGTTTTTCCCACCCCTATTCCTCTTTGTGCATCCCTCCTTAGCAGCTTTTTGGATAGATTAAGAGGTTTTTGGGTTTTTTTCCTAAAATGAAAACTGTGTAGCCAAGCAACAGTTAATTAATATCCCACATATAGGTACAATAGTTTTAGCCCTGCCAAACCAAATATTGATAAAGACAAAATAGTACTGCTGAAATTTTTTTTCTTTGGGATGGGGAAAAACTTTTGTAAATTTTATCATCATTTTTTTCAGTCTAGTCATAAATGATGCTCATCCTTTTAGATATAATTCTTCACAAATGTGTAATTTTCTGAGTCAGAATGTTATAAATGCATGAAACAAGAAGCCAAGATGTGTTCTTGGTGTTTGGTAGGGAAATGGAGGAGATAAAAATACCTTCACATTACTAAATTTGGCCATTTCTACAAAAATGATATAAAGATATAATTGTATTATTATTTTTATCATAACAATTTTTTTCTTCCAATCAAGTCATGAAATAACTTATCTATCACTGTAATTTCTTCAGAATGAAATACACACCATCTGCATACCAGACCTTCATGACTGGCTGAGGACAACAAAGATCATTTCCAGTTAAGATTCTCAAGGAAATTAAGTAGACAGAATGGAATTCCCTAAAACAGAATGTCCATAATATGAAAGAGGAAACAACTGCTTTTTACCAGAAACCAAGTCCCCAGTGCTTCTCACAAGTTTAGTAACAAAAATAAAGCTACTTTTGAAGTTCTTGGCTTTGCTCAATTTCTCAGCCATTTTGTAGGATACTTTGATTTCATTCATTCAATAAACTAGAAATTTAAGCCATATTTAAATACAGATATACCTTTCTTTGGGAGCTCTGGTAGCATAGTGCCTAAGGCACTTGACTGCTAACCAGAAGGCTGGCAGTTCAAACCCACCAACCATTAATCAGAAGGAAGGTTGGG
>NW_006921594.1:27531902-27534959 GCF_000298275.1 Orycteropus afer afer
TGATAATCAGAAAGCACATAAATGTTTAATGTCGTAATGCTTTAATTTACTAAGTGTAGGACTAATTTTTAAATTACTCTCACCAGTAATTTCTCACTATAATCTTTTTTTTTAAAAAAATAGTTTTTATTTGATCAAGCAAGGGTCCACATCATATTGTTTCTACTTGGTAAATTTTCTGGTTGGCTGGAGGTAGACAATCAAACTAAGGAGAAAATTGAAGAAAGCTGAAAAAATATAGACCAACTTAAGCATTTTAAACAAAAAAACAGAAACGAAAGACAAAATTGTAAGTGCCTGAGAATGTAGTTTCCTAATGCACATTCCCTGGTCAATAAAACAAGAGTGAAAAACCTGGTCTGTCTGATGTGCCCTCATAATGTTATAAATAGAAATAATAATAATTCTTGGAATGTAAGGAAATATCTTGGAAAAAGTCTCCAGAAATGATTTTAACAAGAGATGGCAATGTTAATAAAGAAATACTTGCTACATTTCTGATTCATGCATTGTAGAACTTCAAATATTAAAAATAGCTTTCTTTTGAAAATTATTTTACCATTTTAAAATGGGTATGGACTTGGGTCCTGCCATATGTGATATAATATTATTACCTTGCCTTTTAAAAAAGAATATAGAGACAAAATAGTCCCCTATTAATTTGGTACCTGAATAGTAAGTAATTTTAATTCTCCTAAAATCTATCTAATAATCAAGTGCAGAAATTTAAAAAAAGAAAAAAAAAATCATACTCCCTTGAATTTATGGTAATCCCAAGAGTGTAAGCAGTATTCTACTTTTTAACCCTGTCCATATTATAAGAAAAGAACAAGGCCTGGGCCCTACAAGTTAAACTTAAATAAATCTTTTAACAAGTAAGTTTCTGCAATATGCTTTTTAAGTATAACCAGTGCTTCAGTAAAAGCCAATGAAATGAATGTAAATTGAATTCCATAAAGTAAAACCAAATCATTGCAAAATCAAAACCTTTAACACATTCATTTTAATGAGAAAAATCTGCAGATTGAAAAGGCTGAGGTTTTGTTTTGTGTTTTTCTCCATATAAAATAAGTTTTGCACCTGCGATATAAACTATAAAAATATTTCTTTTGGGGGATTTACTCTACCTGTTTTTCTTATGTTGATACCTGAAATTGTCCTTAACTCAGTAAATGCAAAAAGTAGAATTACTTTCTTATGAATTTATGGCTTAAAAATTATCACATATTTAATTGCTTATAGCCTGCATAATGATATTTAACTTATTTTATTGTGATTTGGGTGAAAACTTACAGAGCAAATTCACTTTCCATACAGCGGTTCACATATACTTTGTCTCATGACATTAATTACAATTCACCACAATGCAACAGCTCCCCTCCCACTTCCTCCCAACAGTCACCTCTTCCCTGTTTCCATCCCTCCATGCACCTCTGCCCCCTGAGCTGTCTCCCTGTGCATAAACAGTCCTTCTTTCTCCCATGATTATTCTCTCCAAGGAGTGTATTTACCTCAGTAAGTGTTCAACTCCTATGTCTGCCTTTTGCTTGGCTGGAAGCCACAAGTGTGGGTTCAATTCCAGATCTGAAGGGCAGCTAGGGCCATAGTCTCAGTGGTTCCACCAAGCTCTATCAGACCAGTAAACCTGATTCCCCTTTTTTTTTTTTCCCAAATGATTTTGAGTTTTGTTCCACTTTGTTCTCCCTCTCTATCCAGGATCTCCTACATAGATTCCCCTCCAAGTAGTTGACAGTGGTAGCCAAGTTCCATCTAGTTCTTCTGGTCTCCTAGTTGTATAGGCTGTGGATCGTATGGTGGACCAGTTGCTAGGACTAATTTTTTTCATGAATCTTTGGTTTTCTTCATTCTTCTTTGCTCTGGATGAGGAGAGACCCATCGTTGCATCTAGATGGCTTCTTGCAAGCTTTTAAGATCCTAGTCGCTACTTGCCAAAGTAGGAGGTGGAACAATGTTTTGTGTAGTATGTTATGCCAATTGAGCTAGATGTCCCCTGTGACTATGGTCCCAAGCCCACAGGTTCAACTATTCAGTCCCTCTGGGTAGCTGGCTGTGACCAAGAAGTGACTACAACCTTGTCCCTTGTCAGCTCTATTATACACCTGGGAAAACAGATCATACAAATACACTTATAGGACCGTTGTCTGCCAACTCTATACATGGTCTTGGGTACACTCCCAACTTCACAGACATACCTAATAGTTCAGCCTGTCCACCCATCTATCCACGCATATGCCAATGTTTGCCTTCACTGACAACACAGTACTGTATATGCAAAAGCATTCATCTTTGTTTTCCGTACCTCCCATGTACATCTCCTCTATGTCTTCCTCTTTCTCAGTTCCACCATGCTGATCACTCACATTTGGTACATTGCCCTCCTGATACTTATCTTTAAAATGTTAGAAACATGGTATATTCTGAAATTCCAGATATAGATACTGTGTTCCAAGTGTTATTATGCAAGTGTTATTATGCTAACCAAAGCAACTGTAGCATCAATTTTTATTATCTGAGAAACACTCTGGGTAAATTATATGGCACATTTTTTCTCTAATTCAACCTAAACAGACTAACAACTTCAGTTCTCTTAATCTGCTAGATTTCAAAGGTGTTACATTAAAAGAAATTATAATTGCAAAAGTTTTAACATATTTGTCACTTCCCCAAATTTACTTGTAGCATGTTTGGATGAGTTTAGAATATATAATTTATTACACAGTTTTCTGTTAATGTGAACAGAGTTCTAATGAGATCAATTTTAAAAAAGAATACAGTAAACCACACATTTTGGACAGATATGCTTATCAGTAGTAATTTAATAAAAATGTACAGTTACATAAAACTGTTGAATTAAATTGATTCCAACTCATGGTGCCCTCATGTGTGTCAGAGTAGAACTGTGTACTCCATAGGGTTTTCAATGGCTGACTTTTCAGAAGTAAATCACCAGGACTTTCTTCCTGGTATCCCTAGGTGGACCTGACCCTGCAAACTTTAGAGCTGAAAGCACTGACCATATGCACTACTCAGGGACTC
>NW_006921594.1:27535245-27539833 GCF_000298275.1 Orycteropus afer afer
TCAGAAGGAAAGCTGAAGGAATGAGGCAAAACCAAATATTCTAGATTGGCTGTCTCCTACTCTGCAGTATGAAAAGATATTAAATTGTGCAAAGTAAAATTGGAACTGAGTATCCCTCATTCTTTCCCATCTCAAATGTAATTGACAACAAATTTTTGAGACATGAGGAAAACAACTGTACACTCTAACAAAAAGAGGAAAAGAAGAAAGGGGAAATGAAACAAAAAAGATGTCATTGCATAGAAAAATATCAGGAAGGCAACATAGCTTTTTTGTGATACTACCATTTCAGTGAATATTCAGCTAACTAGACATAAAGATGACAGCAAGAGATGAGTGACTTGAAAGAACAGAAATCTTCCACAAACATATAAGGAATTCACCAGGAAATTAGTTAGAACTAAAGTTGCTTAATCATCACAGAGAACATGAGAGTAGTTTCACAAAGAAAAAAATCAATGTAATTTTCTTTCCTAGTAGAGTGGTCAAGCCATAGAAACAGAAATAAAATCTAAGATCGCAAATCTACAGAAAATTTACTAGATTTGGCAGGACACACAATTTATTCTTTCCAAAGAAGGTGGGTTTAATTAATTTTGCTTAATTCTTGGAGATCTCGTGACTTGATTTTTGGGTGGTTTACAATTAGTTGACTTTCAAAGGCTCATGTTAATTGGCTCCTGATGGTTATCAGGAAAGAGTAAGAAAACTAAAATATTAGCAGAAGCTCTTGAAGCTTGTAACTACAGTATTTTTACAAAGATAACACACATGTTACACAGTACTTGCAAACTGTGAAACCCCCTCCTGTGTTAGTTTCCTAGGTGCACTATGTACATTATTTGCATGGTGTATTATTTGTGAAAAAAAAAATGGTAGTATTTATGGGGATGAAATTAGCTATTTCACCATATCTGAAGTTATCACCAAGGGAAACCACATGGGCTAAGAGCCCTACTGGAAATTCTGATCCCAAAAGAGAGATAATGAAACTGAGGAGCATACGCTCATAAAATGCTGAGAGTGCTTCTGCTGTAATAAGCTAGGTTGTCTTTCTTGAGCAAAGTGATTGGACTTGAGGAATTTTCAGTACTTGGAAGAATGAATATACCAAATGAAAGAAGTGATACAAAATAGAAATCAGGGATTAGATATTCCTAACTGTTGTTGTTGTTATGTGCAGTTGAGTCAGACCCGACTCATAGCGACCCCTCCTTGGGTTTCTGAGGCAGTATCACTATGGAAGTAGATTGCCCCATCTTTCTCCTGAGAAGTGGCTGGTGGGTTTGAACCGCCAGCCTTCTGGTTAGCAGTCAACTGCCTTAGGCACTATGCTACCAGAGATCCTAACTGTAGAGACTGAAAAAATAAAATGTAACAAAACAAAAATAAAAATGAAAAACTATGACACAGAAGAAGAAATGTTACCACTGTACTATGGAAATATGCATTTATATAAAATCTTTACTGAGCATGGGAGATAGGACTTTCAAATATGATGCAATGTCATATATTCAAGGAAAATTACTAAATAGGCATTGTTACAGTGAGAAGGACTAACACAGAATAAGAGCAGCAAAATAAAGTCTTCATTAATAATGATACCTTGATATGTGTAAATCCCATGACACAGAGTGGGTAGCTAAACTTTCTGGAAAACTGCATTGAACAAGAAAAAGAATCTCAAGACAACTTCCTATTGCAACTTAATAAATGACCATCAAAAGAGTAAGAGAAGCATCTTTAGATGTGGTAGGTTTACTGAAACACTTGAGAGATAAGACTATGTTCCTAGGCAGAGAATACCAGCGAAAGAACTAGAGGGCAACCTTGACACTATACTCTGCCTTCCCCCATTTCTAGACTAGTGTTTATGAGTTCTTGAAAACATTTAATTTTCACTTGGTTTTTGTCTATTTGCTTTATAATTACAAGAAGTATATCTTGTAATGTTACGTATGTAGTTTTTGATGGTATAGATAGATAGATAGATATAGATGATAGAGATATAGATATACGTAGATACAGATGTAGATAGATATGGATGATATAGACAGATATATAGATATATATATACATATAGATGATATAGATATAAATAGTGGGTAAGAATGGGAGCTCTAAAGACAATCTCTGTAAGTTAAACTGTCTAAACTACTGGATGACCCTGACTTAGTTACTTAACCTTTCCAACACTCAATTTCAAGATGCGTAAAATGGAAATTATAATCATACTTACCTCACAGTGATGTTGAGAGAATTTAAAGAAAGAATTCATAATTTCAATCACATGTTAATGCTGAACAAATGTTAGTCTTATTATCATTATTCTAGATATCTATAAACCCAAACCAAGTCCACTGCTATGGAGTTGATTCCAACTCAGAGCAACCCATTCTGTTTCCAAGGTGGTAGGTAACTCTTTATGGAAGTAGATTGGCCCATCTTCCTTCCTTCCATGGAGTGGCTGGTGGTTTTGAATCATCACCCTTCTGGTTAGGAGTCAAATGCCTTAGGCACTGTGCCACCATTGTTCCTTAGACATCTATAGGCCCATAAATAATATTGGAAGGGCACAATATCCTGAGCACTTGTTCTGGAAATTTCACAAAACTCCAGGAAACTATTTGACAAATAAATCAATGTCAGATCAACTTTACTGTACTTTTTAATCTCAACTTCCTATTATGGCTTCTTGTAAAAATTGACACCTTTGAAATTTCACATATTCCAGCAAATATGGAATCTCATTCTGTATTTTAATGGAATTCTGATAAATCTTCAAGTTTATACTATTGCATATAACCATAGTATATGCATTTTAATTTTTACATTTCCAAATACTCCATTCATATTTTCACTATTTTTTATGTTATAGATGTGACACAATGAAGAAGAGAATGCTATTCAAACAACATCTGTGAACTAAGTATGTGAAAATGGGTTAATTGTGACAAACTTAAACTATTATGGAAGGAGCACTGGTGGCGTAGCAGATAAGATATTTGGCTGCTAATCAGAAGGTCAGCAGTTCAAACCTACCAGCTGCTCCATGGAAGGGAGGTGAGGTGATCTACTTCCATAAAGATTTACAGCCTTGGAAACCCAATGGGGTTCACTATGAGTCAGAATTGATTCAATGACAGTTTGTTTTTTTGGTTTTATACCATTATTGAATGTTAACTGGGACAAGCCAGTACCACTTGAACAAATTTTAAGAACGTTACAAATTAAGAATATAATTAGACATATATGAAAAATCCAAATAATTCTTATATTTAAAATTTATGTATATAAGGAACTCTAGTGGTTCAGTGGTTATAACATTTGGCTTCTAACTAGAAAGGCAGCAGTTTGACCCCACTAGCTTCTCCATGAGAGAAAGATGAGGCAGTTTCTTTCCATAAAAGTTTACAGCTTTGGAAACCCTGTCTACTTTAGAAACCCTGTTCTACTCTGTCCTATGGTGTCTCTGTGAGTCAGAATCGATTCAATGGCAGTGGCCTGGGTTTTTGGGTTTTATACTATAGGTGCACAGATATTCATATGTGTTTCGTTAGAAGCAATCAACCTATCTTCAGATCCCACTATGAGAGCCCACTGAGTGTCAGAAGATCACACTTTGAAAGCTGAGTACTGAACTGTGGGTACCAGAGGGCAGAACTGAACAGCCAGAGCTGTACACTGTGCCTGCACAGAATAGCTGGTATTCATTATCCAGAAATGGAAACATGCTAATCTCAAATGGATAAGAAGGAAAAAATGGAAAAGGTACACAATCAATGTCAGTGTGGGAATGTATTACTGAGCAGCCAGCCAGACGAAAGAAATAGATGACATGTCCTGACAGAGCCCACCAACTGCGTCAGAAGCAAAACGAGGTAGGGAGTCTGTCTACGGACATCCGCTGAAATTCTCTTTCAGCAGTTATATCCACTGACAAGCTCTTGACATCCTTTATTGAAAATTCCACCCACCAAAGATAAATGATATGAATTAGTAGGGAAATGACTTCTCTAGACCTAATTCTAACCAAGAAAAAATTGATTCATTAAGCAAGAGAAACAGGAACCTTGGGAGAAACTAGTTCAGTGACTAAAAAGTCCATGATAGCCCAGAAGAGAGACTGGATTCCTGGATTCTGTCCTCACTACTGGAAATTTGGAAATACGCATGCACATCCCCAAGGCAATCACTGAGAATTATTACTTGGTGCATTTTCTTCAAAGTTTTCTTTTTCCTTTTTTTTTTTTTTTAAGTTTTAACAGCTTTATTTGAATCTGATTTTGAGTTATTTAAAAAATTCTATATGAAGATGTTTTAATTAATCATACTGAACATATAATTTTGTATATTTTTAATTTAGTTTTATAACATAAGCATGTTTTCATTTAATTACATGTGGTTATAGTTTTAATGGATATATAATAATAAATTTTATGATTAAGATAATATTGTAACTGCCACTTCTACATCTATACTAATCCTGCTTAATTGTGCCATCAGCCATGCAGTCTGTTTTGGGGGCATTGTTACTAATCCCAGCTCCTGGTGTGGTCTTGATTGCTGTTGTTGTTGTTAAGCGCCG
>NW_006921594.1:27543323-27545716 GCF_000298275.1 Orycteropus afer afer
AAAATATGAAACAATGCTACCATCTCATTAATTTGCTTTTGTTTGGGAAGTATGATGAGTTTCATCAAAATGTTGTATTGCCTAAGGCATTTGACTGCTAACCAGAAGGCTGGCATTTCAAACCCACCAGCCACTCCTGGGAAGGAAGAGTGGGCAATCTACTTCTGTAGAGATACCACCACAGAAACCCAAGGAGGGGTCACAATGAGTCAGAATGGACTCAGCTTAGTTCTAGGCTGTGGTCCCAAAGGGGTCACATCAGTAAACATTTGTTGAACTAAATTATCATGTTGAAGTGCAGCATACTCATCTGGATAACTGAGAAGGTCATATCACTGGTGCTGTCTGATCAATATTTAAGGGAAAAGAAGGTCACTGACACATTAAAAGGGCAAGAGTCTTGGATTGTTTTTTAAGTAAAATTTATCTGTCTTTAATTGTTTAAATGAACTTTTTAAAAGTGGTAGAAAGACAACATTTTTTTTTTTACTTGTTGGTAAATGTAATATTAAAATGATTTAGCCAACCAATAATGTGTCTAATACTTTAAAGTTTCATAACCATTTTAAACTTATTCAAAAGTAAGTGACAGTATCATATAAATGTTATAACTTTATCCTACTCAGTATAAAATATTTCAGATATTCATAATCTCATAGAAATATTCTTTAAACTCTTAGAGAAATATCATATGATTTTCAATATCACATTAAATATCTACCTCCGGTTGTAAGCAAAAATATGTTAAATATGTAAATTGATTTAGGAATAACTTCAAAGCAATTCTGAAGTTTTCTTTTAAAAGGTGAGAACATAAAAAAATAATTGAGTATGGAAAGTCATAAGGAGTGACTTAAAGTCTGCCTCGGAAACCCAAGGAGGGGTCGCTATGAGTCGGGTTTGACTCGACGGCACATAACAACAACAACAACAACATGTCCCTGGGTGGTGCAAACTTTGAAGCACTTGACTGCTAACCAGAAAGGTTGGAGGTTTGAGCCCACCAATAAGCACCTTGGAAGAAAGGCCTAGCAATCTACTTCTGAACAATCAGCCCTTGAAAGCCCTACGGAGCAAGTTCTACTCTGACACACATGGCATCACCCTGAGTCAGAATTGATGGGAGGGCAATTGATAGTTAAAAATGTCACCACACTAACAGTGTGGTTACCAACACAATAAACATATCAATAGAACCAAGCCAAGAAACCAGACTCACTGCCATCAAGTTGATTCGCCAATGCAACAGATAATAATAATAATAAAATATAAAGCAGAGTCAAGTTTAGTTTAGGAAGGAAGAGTTTTCACCACATATGTGATGGACTACCATTAAGTATAGAAAATTAACAGAAGGTTTCAATCTCAGAACCAGCACTACCTCTGTGAAGTTGAGCAAGGAACTTAATGTTATTCACTCCTTCCACAAGTATAAAAGGGGCACAATAGTAATAATTATAGGGAGAGCAAACCAAGTACTGTCATACCCAGAATAATGTAAAAACACCAAAAGGATATCTTGCTCTTAACATATGTGGAATTTCCTTACAAACAGGAATGTTTGCGTAAATGGGGTAAAACAATGTTCTTTCAAGCACACAGATTAAAGTGATCTTTTTGGTACCTATTATTCCCTGTTGTGATCTTATTTATTTTCCTGTGGCACAAATCCTTCCCAAACACTTGTCAGATCTCCCTGAATGATATAATTTATCACCAGTATCTCCATCCCTAATCATTATTATTTAGTTTTCATAAAACTCACTCAAGGGAACATAGTTTAACAGAAGCAAATATGCACCATCCTCTTATTAGGCAGAGACAGTCTAGTGGAGAAATTTAGATATTAAACACATAGTTTATTAAAACGGTACAAAAATATAAAATTAAAATGATAAATTACAATACTATGACTCCTCTTTATCAATCCACTATAATTAATTGAAAGGAACTCTGATGGCATAGTGGTAAAGTATTTAACTACTATCCAGGTCAATGTTTCAAACAACCAGCAGCACCATGGGAGGTAGATGAAGCAAACTACTTCCATAAAGTTTCAGAGCCTTGGAAATCCAGTGGGGGTTGCTATGGGACAGAAATGACTTGATGGCAATGGGTTTGGTTTGGTTTTGTAATTAATTGAGTTTCTGGGCAAACCACCATAGTAGAAAATATGCTCTTGGTGTCCAATTCTTACTTCACCTTGCATGACTCTGTAGGTTACAAACATGCTTTGTGCCCAATGAAGGAAGAATGTGGAACACATATCCTTTCTGCCCCAATAGACAAGCTTTCCAAGGCAGAATTACTTCTGGCTCCCCCAAGAGACTCATTTGGCTGATTCATAAATAACAACTCATACAAGACCTTTCTGTTCAATAAAGATTCATATG
>NW_006921594.1:27547496-27559274 GCF_000298275.1 Orycteropus afer afer
GGTCATGTTGTCAGAAGGGACCATTCCCTGGAGAAGGATGTCATGCTTGGTAGGGTGGAGGGTCGACGAAAGTGGGGGAGGCCTTCAACAAGATGGATTGACACAGTGGCTGTGATGATGGGCTCAAGTATAGCAGGGATTGTGGGGCTGGCCCGGGATCGGGCCGTGTTTCGTTCTGCTGTGCATGGGGTCGCTATGAGTCAGAAACAACTCGACAGCACTTAACAACAACAACAACAATCTTTATAATTTAAATTCATACAATCTCAGTTTTAATTTTTGAGCAAACTGAAGCTCAGAGAATTTAAGGTATTTGTCCAAGATTTTGACAGCATACACTTCTATGAAATACATTTATGATTAGATTAACCTTGCCCTCCTCTACTCTTCATCCAGACCGCAGTATTCTAACATCTACAGAGGGTATTTAAAGTAATTGATAGGAAAACCACTCAAGGAACTAGGGATGGGTTGGGTATAAAATACCTTTCCCAATAATAAATAAACTTGTAAATTATGCTGTTGAATTACCAATTATGGGGCTGTCTCCATCATATAGTCTAATTTCTAAATTTTCCATCTAAAGAAAGAGAAAACTTAGGCTAAACACAATTTCCATTAAAAAGAACTGTTCCTAATGTAGATTGCGATCCATCCAAAATTATCTACCTAATTTGTGGTTATGGGATGTAGAGCTAAGATGGCAACCTAGTTAGACACTCCATGCTGTCCCTGTACAACAAAGACCCAGGAAACAGATACAGAGGATTGAAATAAAAACAGATACAGATACAGATGATTACCCTGGAAGCTTGATCATCAAAGATAGAAGAACAGATTCAACCCTGATTGAGAGAAGAAACTGAATAGAAGCAGTAAATAGGGATAGACATGGTGCGAAGATGCTATGAAAGCCAGCCTGGCATAGAGTGGTCATCTTGAGACACTGCAAGCAGTATTCCAGGTGAAAACTATTGGAAGCAATTTCACAGAATCCCTAGTAAGAGAGAAACACAATGTAGACAAATCCAGAGTGAAGCAGAACATGAGTTAGATGTAAGAACGGAAAACGTAGGAGAAGAAAGACAACTCCAGAGACTAAGGCTACCACAAACAAGGGAGGGAGTCAGTCAGTAAACAAGAAAAGAGTCACACACCAGTAGTGTTCCCTGGTCATTTAATTTAAGGATCCATGTGGAGAGGAATGCCAGTTGAGTGGTAGCTGGAGACATTGGACTCCATGTGGCCACTCACCCTTGTATTAAGTCAAAGCATGAACCAGATAACTGGCTAACCTTGCCCAGTAATGAAGTGGTGTCCATGCTGGTGACCAGCAACTGCGGAGTGCCTTCTTCCTTCCATGCCAACCCTCCCAGTGACCAGGGGTGTGGCACCCTCCCACCCCTACTCACCCAGTGGCCAGTGAAACCACCTTACCACTCCTTTCCAACCCAGCAGTCCACCCAGCACACTTCCTCCACCTGTAGGCCCTCACCATTTGGCTCCCCTGGAAGTCTGTGGAATGCAATGCTATGTGCACACCAGCTCTGCACACAGAGATGCACATTCTTGTGGATCAAGTGTGGTGCACCTGCCTCTCCTGATGAAGGAACTCAAAAGAATTGTATTTAGGACTCTTCAACATACTAAGAAAGAGATCAAGGACAACACAGATAAAGCCAAAGAAATTATAGCAAAGTTAAGGAAACCACAGATAAAACTCTAGAAGAATTCAGGAAAACAATGCAAGAACAAATTGACAAATAAAAAGACATTTAATAAATAGACATTTATTAAATAAACAAAAAACTGTGAATAGAAATGTAGAAGATAAACACTAAAATTTAAGAAATAGATATCACATTGGAGGAATAAAGAAGTAGAAATAAACCATTGGAAGACAAATAGAAGCAAAATTGAAGATTTGATATCAATCTGATAATGGACCAATCAGAAATAAGAAAAATGAAGAAATACTAAGAATTATATGAGCCAATATAAAGAGGATTAATTTATGTGTGATGGGAATTTGAGAATAGGAAGAAACACAAAAGAAACACAAAAACAGCACAGAGAAATTGTCAGAGATTTGTTGGCAGAAAACATCCCAAATATCACAAATAACTAGAACATACACATTCAAGAAATTCAACTAACCCCAAATAGGATGGACCAAAAAGAAAATCACCAAGACATATTATACTCAATCTTTCCAAAACAAAAGAAAGACTCTGAAGAGCAGCTTGGGGAAAAAAATGAAATGTTACCTACTAAGGATAATCAATAAGACTAAGCTCTGAATTCTTGGCAGACAACATATAGGCAGGAAGGCAACAAAATTACATACATAAACCCTGAAAGAAAAATAACAACAACAACAACAAAATCCTGCCAGTCAAGAACTATGTATCTATTAAAACTGTCCCTCAAATATTATGGCAATGTAGGACATTTCCAGATAAATAGAAATTAAGAGGATTTCTGAAAAACAGACCAATGTCAGTAATGACAAAAGGAGCTCTTTGGACAGATAATAAACAACGTTAGGCAACAATGTGACATTAAGACACATGACAACATCACCCAGAAACCAATTGAGGTAAATAATATTCATAATTAAACTCACAAGACAGAAAATAGGGAAGCAGAGATATTGACCTATAAATGATGACAACTACATAGCAAAAAGAGGGAATACATGATGGAGGTACAGAACTTCCAAATGAAGAAAAGTCAGGACAATATCAAGGCAGAACAAATTGATTTAAACTTTGGAAGATAAAAATGAATTACAGGCTGACCCAAACAAAATTAATAATCATTGTTACCAAAGTAAAAAAAAGGAAGGAAATCATAAAGGCTCAGAAGATGAAAAATCAACAATGAAGAAAATAAAATTCATAAACAAATAAAATCCATAAACGAACTAAGCATAGAAAAATATGAAGAAAAAATTATCAGCACACTCACCCACCCCCTTGGGGGAAAAAAAACAAAACAAAACAGCAAAACGGCAGCAGTTAATTCATACTTATCTATAATTATATTGAATGCAAATGAGATAAATAAACCAAGGAAGAGAAATAAAGTGGCAAAGTGGATAAGAAAATATGATCCATAATATGCTGCTTATAAGAGACATGCCTTAGACACAAAGATAAAAATAAGCTAAAAATACAAGAGGGAAAAATATATCAAGAAAACAGCAACAATAAAAAGAGCAGGAGTAGCAATATTAATTTCTGGTAAAATAGATTTTAAAGCAAATACCAGCATAAAAGACAAAGAAGGGCAGATGATTTAAAGGTCAATCCAACAAGAGCACATAACCACAAATATGTATACACCCGTTAAAAGAGCCCCAAAACACATAAAATAAACTTAACAATTGAAAAGAGAAGTAGCTACATAATAATAGTAAGAGACTTTAACCACCACATTCAATGAATGACAGAACAATTAGAAAGAAATTCAACAAAGATATAAAAGATCTAAACAATGCAATCAATCACCTTGACCTCATAAACATATGCAGAAAATTCCACCCAACAGCAGCACAGCACTTATTGTTTTCCAGTACAAATGAATCATTCCCCAGAAAAGATCATATGTTAGACCATAAAGCAAACCCCAATAAATATGAAAATAAATAAATAATTGAAATAGCACAAAGGATCTTCTTGGAGGAAATGCTATAAAATTAGAAATGAATAGCAGGAGGAACAAGAAAAAAAAATCAAACACATTATGATGGAAACTGAATACCATCATGCTAACAACTACTGGGTAATAAAAACCAAACCAAACGCACTGCCGTTGAGTTGGGCCCAACTCACAGCAACCCCTGCTTGGGTTTAAGAGGCTATATCACTAATAAATTGCCCAACCTTCCTTTTGAGGAGTGGCTGGTGGGTTTGAACCACCAGCCTTCTGGCTGGCAGTCAAATACCTTAGACACCACACCAAAAGAGCTCCCACTGGGTAATAGATGAAATTAAAAAAATGAAATGAAAAATTCCTAAAAATCAAATGAGAATGAAAACACAACATTCATCTTTGGGACACAGCAAAAAGCAGTGCTTAGAGGTCAATTTATAGCAATAAACATATACATCAAAAAAGAAGAGATAACCAAAATTAACACCTTAACCCAAGAACTCCAACAATTAGAAAAACAGCAGATGAAACATCTATATCACCAGAAGAAAGTAAATAATAAAGATTCGACCAGACATAAATGAAACAAACAAACAAACAAAAACAGAAAAGCCACAGAAAGAATCAAGACTAGAAGTTGGTTCTTAAAGGATAAGTAAAATCGACAAACCACTGGCAATTTGACAAAGGAAAAGAAGAGTATTCAAATAACACAAATGAAATGGGAAGCATCACAACAGAAACAATTCAAATTAAGAACCAATAATAGTAAAATACTACTGTGAAGAACTGCACTCCAACAAATTAAAAAACTTCAAAGAAATGGACATATTTCTAGAAATACACTACTTATCTAAACTAACAAGACTGCAGTAGAAAATTCGAATAGACCTATAACAAAAGAATTTGAACAGGCCATAAAGAAAAGAAGGAAGGAAGGAAAGAAGGAAGAGAGAGAGAGAGAGAGAGAGAGAGAGAGAAAGACAGGCAGAAAGGAAGAAAGAAAAGAAAAGAAAACTCCCAACAGAAAAAAGTTCTTGCTTAGACAGCTTCACTGGAGAATTCTACCAATATATTCAGAGAAAAGCTGACACCAATTCTATTCAAAATATTCCATAACATAGAAAAAGATTAAATATTCCCAAATTCCTTCTATGAAGCAAGTATAACATTAATATCAATGCAAGGCAAAGATACCATTAAAAAAGAAAATTGTAGACCTATATCTCTCATGTATATAGATGCAAAAATTGTACCAGCCAATAAAATCCATCATCATATAAAAGAAATAATACAGCATGGCCAAGTGGGATTCATATCAGGTATTTAAGGACAGTTCAATATTAGAAGAACAATCAACATAATCAACCACATAAATAAAACAAAGGAAAGGAGCCACATTTTCATATCATCAGTTCAGAAACAGCATTAGATAAAATCCAAAATCCATTCCTGATAATAAAATCACTACAAAAGAGGAATAGAGGGAAATTCTTCAATATTACTAAAAATATATACACAAAAGCAGCAGCCAAAATTATACAACATCTCATCTATAGAGAGAGATTGAAAGCATTCCCCTTGGAAATAAAAACTATAAAAAGATGTCCTTTATTACTACTGTTATTCATTATTATATTGGAAGTCCTAGTTAGAGCAATATAGCATGAAAGGGAAATAAAAGACATCCTAATTAGTAAGGAAGAAGTAAAACTATCCCTATTTGCAGATGATATGATCCTATACATAGAAAATCCCAGCAATTCAACAAGAAAGCTACTAGCATTACTAATACTAATAGAATGATTCAGCAAAGTGTCAGAATATAAAAATGTCAAAATATAAAAATCAGGTGAATTCCTCTACACTAATATAGAGAACTCTGAAAAGGCAATAAAGAAAACTATATCATTTACAATAGTGACCAAAAAGATAAAATACCTAAGGAATAAACCTAACCAGAGACACAAGATTTATATAAGAAAGGTACAAAACTCTATTGCAATAAACCAAAAGAGACCTACACAAATGAAAGAACATGTTATACTCATACACTGGAAAACTTTACATTGTGAAAATGTCAATATCATCCAAAGCAATCTATAGATATATTGCAATCCCAATCCAGACTCCATCAACATTCTCAAAGAGATGAGAAACCAATCACCAACATTATATGGAAAGGAAAGGGACCCTGAATAGCCAAAGTACTACTAAAGAGGAAGATCAAAGTAGGATATCTAATATTTCCTGATCTCAAAACATATAATACATGTTTTGCCATTGTAGTCAAAACATCCTGGTAGTGGTACAACAATAGACACATAAACTAATGGAAGAAAACTGAGAACCCAGAAGTAAATCGATGCACCTATGCACAGCTTATCTTCAACAAAGGGCTGAAATGCGTTATATTGGAAAGAGATAGTCTGTTTAACAAATGGTCTTGGTACAATTGGATATTGTGGTGTGTAGTAAATTAAATGGTATGGCTTTTTTAGCCATCATCTTTGTAACTCCCCCTTTGCTGTTAGTAGCTGATTGTTAAAGTTATCCACCTGGTTTATTTCGACTGGAGCAGCAGGAACCAATTTTCTGGGAAGTTTGCTCTCCCTCAGGTGTATAGAATTCTGATGTTGGGCTTGGTTGGTTTGGGGCACTCTGCCAGGCTCAAAAAGGAGCCCTCTTAGAAGGAGGAAGAGAGGAAGAGAGAGTCTCTCTGACTGCTGGCTGAGGAAGATGTGCTGCTGAGAGATACATGCTCCTGAGAGATGTGAGAGAGACACTCTACTCAGAAAGAGATGCTGAGAGAGAGACTGTCAGCTGAAAGACAGCCAGCTGAGAGAGACTCAGTGCATTTCTGAATTTGAATTGTAGCCTGTTGCTTCCCTAATACACCCCATGATCTGTGAGTTCTGTGTGGGAGCTGCAGCAAATTATTGAACCCAGCAGAGAGGCGGTGGGTGCCATGGGAGGAACAGTTGGTGTCAAGGTTAGTAACAGGGCTGGAGGGTGGTGGCATGTCTGGCCTCATAGGAGCAGGCCTTGGACTGCTAATGGTGATTCTGTTCTCCTTTTGTGTAGTTAGACTGTGTCAGAACACGCCACCTCCCTGCCCCTTAAGTAGATCTCCATCTGCAGAAAAATGAACAGGATCCATACCTTACATCATTCTAACTCAAGGAAGACCAAAGACCTAAACATAAAGCCTAAAACTAAAAATAATCAAAGAAAAAATAGAGGCAGCTTTAGACACCCTAATTTATGGTATAAATAGTCTATCAAAATAACTAAAAATGCATAAACAGCAGAAGATAAACTAGACCACTGGGATCTCCTAAAAAGTAAATATTTATTTGCATCGAAAGAGTTCTCCAAAAGAGTGAAAAGCAAACCCACAGACTGGGGAGAAAAAAAAATCGGGGCAATGACATATCGGACAAGGGACTAAACTCTAACATTTATAGAAAATTTCCCTCGCTCAACAACAAAATGACAATCCAATTTAAAAATGGGCAGAGGACGTGAACAGACACTTCACTGAAGAAGACATTCAGGTGGCCAACAAGCACATGAAGAAATGCTCCTGCTCATTTGTCATTAGAGAGATACAAATGAAAATTATAAGGAGATACCATCTCACCCCAACATTAATGCAACTAATAAACAAAATAATAAAGGTTGGCAATTTTGTGGGGCGATTGGAACTCTTATTGACTGCCTTCTCCTCTAACTATATTTGTCTACTCATTATTCCAATTATACCTCTTGTCTTCCCACATTTATGCCTCTTTTCCTGTCTGGAATGTCATTTTTCTTCCCTATTAATCCTCAATTAATACCTAAATTTGCCCCTATGGTGCCCATGACCAATTGCTCAAAGGGCTGTATCTCCATAGAGTAGAGGGGTCCAACACCCTGGGTTGGGTGTTCTGCATGTAAGTGTTTCTACTGTTGGGCTGAGAGCCAGTCCTTGGGAGGGAGTCCTATCCCAGGCCTAAAGTGTATCCCAGGGCCATAGTTTTGGGGGTCCCACCAGACTCCATCTGACCAGTAATTCTGGTCATTATTGTGTTTTTTAATTTTATTTCACATTTTCCCTCCCACTCTATCCAGGATCTCCAGTTTTTGACCCCTTCCTGAGTGGTTGGCATTGGTAGCTGGGCATCATCTAGTTCTTCTGGTCTTGAGATCCATCATATCCTTGGACTAATTGTTTCCAAATGCCGTTGGTTTTCTTCACTCTTCTTTGCTTCAGACGAGAGGAGACAATTAGCTGCATCTTAGATGTCCACTCGAAGGCTTTTAAGACCCCAGTCACTACTCACTAAAGTAGGTTGTCAACAAAATTTTTATGTATCATGTTGTGCCAATTGAGCCTGTGTCCCCCAACACTATGGTCCTGAGTGGGAAGGCCTGGTGGTTCTCTCTCCCAAAGTGTTTGGGTGTCTCTGAGGGATTACTCCAACTCTGTCTTCTGTTGCTTGTGTAATGATTATATGTATTTTGTATCACTAGTATTTATGCAAGATTATCTTCAGCTAAATCTATCATTGGTCTAGGGTACATGCCTGTTCACCAACCCCCAGCTGATCTTCTCCTTTGTCTATGCATTTATCTATAGCCTGGTGTTTGGTGGTAGTGGTAGTGCAGTATTGTTCATATACTGGTATTAGCCTCTGTCATCCATATCTTATGTGCACATTTCAGTGTCCTCTCTTTCCCCAATGTTATCATGTTGGTCACAGACTCTTTCCATACCATGCCTCCTCTTATGCAAAATTAGTAATTACAGAGGTGGGCACACAAAACACACAAATCTAAGTTTGGAATCCAAGGAAAACCTCACATCATGTCAGAGCCAGACATTTTACAAATTTGGTATGCCTGAGAATATTTTTTAAAAAATGCATTTAATATCCTGTGTTAGGTGTAGATTATTTCTAGGGGATTTTACTCTATTGAATGTTCATTATCATCTTTTTTTTCGGAACCAGGGAGAAAAATCATTTTTAGTCTTGGGTAATAGTTAATAACACTGTACTACTGAAAATGTCTTTTGGTATTTAAAACACTTTGTTCATCAAACTCATGACACCAAGTGACAGGAATGACCAACTGTCATGGAGTTGATTCTGACTCATAGCAACCCTTTAGGGACAGGAGCAAAAGCAGGTATTACTTATCACCATCTTATGAAGAGAAACTGAGACTTTATGAAGAGAAACTTGCCAAGAAGCTGCAAAGAGCCTGGACTTTGAATGCTTAGGTTGAGGAGTCTTTGTAAGAAATATATTCTACACCATAATTCCTTATACTGGAATGGACAACATGTGTAGTTCCAATTTAGTCATGTGAAAATATTAATTTCTTTATTCAACATAGATTAAGCACATAGTATCTGCCAAGTGTTGTTCTGAGTGCCATAGGTAATGGTGAACAAAATAGACTCCACACTCACAGATATGCCAATGTTTTAAATGACAACAGATAATAAATGACCAAAGAAATATGAAATATAATGTTAGGTAGTGCACTGTAGTAAATTACTTAGTGTGGCTTTTCCAGCCTTCAGTCTTTGTAAACTCTGTGGTGTAATTTGCTGTGAGCAACTGAGGAGCTGCTGATTGCTAAATTTGCCCACCTTGGATATTTCTGTGGAGAGTGGCATTAAACAATGTTCTGAGAGGTTCCTGCTCTCTCGCAGGTGCTTAGAATTCTGATGTTATGATTGGTTGTTTTGGCCACTCTGCTGGACTCAAAAGGAGGCCTCTAGAGGCAGAAGAGGTCTCTCTCTGACTGCTGGCTGGGAAGGATGTGCTTCTGAAAGAGACACACTGCTGAGAGAAAGAGAAGTAAGAGACACGCATTGCTGAGAGAGACACTGAGGGACACACACTTCTGGGAGAGAGACTGTGAGAGACTGTTGGCTGAGAGATGGTGGGCTGAGAGAGACTGAGCGTTTTTCTTCTGAACTTGAATTGCAGCCTGGTGTTTCCCCAATAAACCCCATAATCTGTGAGTTCTGTGTGGTCACTGCAGTGAATTATTGACGCCAGGAGAGAGGTGTTGGGTGCTTTGGGAAGAACAGTTGGTTAAAGGGCTAGAGAGAGGCAGCATGTCTGGCATTGCAGGAATAGGCGTTGGGTTACTGATGGTGATCCTGCCTTCCTCTTGTGGGGTTAGAGGAGGTCAGGAAATATGGCCTCTGTGCCCTTTTTGCAGAAAGAAAAATAAAAATAAAAAATAAAGAAAAATAAAGCAGAGTGAGTGGGCATTGGATGATGGGAATACATTTTCTCTGTATTGTCCAGAGATAATCTCTAAGGAGGTGGGGATATGTGATGTGAGGTGAGGAGTGAACTGTACTGCTGTCTGTGGGGGAACATTCCTTGGTATGCCAAGCAAAAGCAAAAAGTCTAGAATTGTTCAGGTGGAGGGAACAGTGGGAAAAGTAGTCAGCAGAAGTTGTTGTTGTTATGTGCCGTCAAGTCGGACTGGACCCATAGTAACCCCTCCTTGAGTTTCCGAGGTGGTATCGGAAGTACATTGCCCAACTTCATTCTGAGGAGAAGCTGGTAGGTTTGAACCACCAACCTTCTGGTTAACAGTCAAGTGCCTTAGGCACTACGCCACCAGAGCTCCCTAGCAGAAGTTAGGCCAGTAAGGAGTTCAGATTCTATTTTAAACTGTGAAAAGTTATTATTGGACTGTTTGGATAAGGGACCTAAAGGGTTATATTGACATTTTAAAATGTTAATTCTCGAGGCTATGGGTAGACTAGGAGCACTGGTGGCATAGTGCCTAAGGCACTTGACTGCTAACCAGAGGGCTGATGGTTCAAACCCACCAGCTACTCCTTAGAAGGAAGGTTGGGCAATCTACTTCTGTAGTGATAGTGCCTCAGAAACCCAAGGAGGGGATGTTATGAGTCAGGTTCCATTCCACGGCACATAACAACAATACAACATGCGTATACTAAAACTGGAGGCAAAAGTGAAAACAGATATACTAGTCCAGGTAAGAGATGAAACCTAAGTGGAAAAAAGAGTGAAAAGTAAAGGTATTGAAAAACAGTACATTAAATTTGTATAGAAAAGCTATGCAACTATGTGTCAGTACTATTAGTAATTCTAAAGCAGAGAGATTTTCCTTGAGGTCACTATTTAGTGAGTTTGATGTGGCACTTAATTTTATAATAAATTATAACATTCCTTCTCTCAAACAGTAATATCACATACTATTAGTCATCTCATACTCTTCATTTTCTGTAAGTTGGGAATATATAAATGTCTGGGAAAAGAATGACAGTGTAACTCAGCAAACACACTATTTCTTTATGAACTATTTATTTTGCTATTTACCAACTTAATAGTTCTTTTGTAACACTCATCATGTGAATCAATTCTATCCTAATGGAAAATAACAAGTGATAATTATTCATTCATTATTAGTAAATTAATAATGCACTGTTGTTAGGTGCCATCTAGCTGGATTTGACTCATAGTGACCCTATGTACAACAAAATGAAACATGATCTGGCCTTGTGCTATCCTCACAGTCATTGATATGATTCAGTCCATCATTATAGCCACTGTGTCAGTCCATCTCATTGAGGGTCTTCCCCTTTTTTACTGACCCTCTACTATACCCAGCATGATATCATTCTCCAGGCACTAGTCCCTTCTGATAACACGACCAATGTTTGAGAGACAAAGTCTTGCCATTCTTACTTCTAAGGAGCATTCCTCTTGCACCTTTTCCAAGATAGATTTGTTCATTCTTCTAGCACTTTATGTTCAATATTCTTCTCCAATAACACAATTCAAATGAATTAATTCTTCCTTATTCATTGTCCAGCTTTCACATGCATGTGAGATGACTGAAAATACCATGGCTTGGGTCAGGCACACTCTGGTCTTCAAAGTGACATCTTTGCTCTTTACCACTTTAAAGAGATCTTTTGTAGCAGTCTGCCCAGTGCAATAGGTTGTTCAATTTCTTGACTGCTGCTTCCATGGGTATTGATTGTGTATCCAAGTAAAATGAAATCCTTGACAACTTCAGTCTTTTCTCCATTCTTCATGATGTTGCCTATGGGTCCAATTGTGAAGATTTTGG